>NW_027069807.1:216167-290368 GCF_002906115.3 Quercus suber
AAAATTAAGCAAGCCAGAGATAGATTGGCTGCTGTTTCTGTGTTTGTGGATGATGAAGAGCTGCTCCATATTATTCTTGATGGTCTTCCATCTGAATTTGATTCGTTTAGTTCAGCAATTAGAACTAGGAGTGATGTTTTGTCAGTAGAGGAATTGAATGTGTTGCTCAATGCTGAGGAGAGAGTAATTAAAAAGAGGTCTAATACAATTGATTCAGCTTCTATGGCTATGGCTGCAAGATTTCATTCTCAAGGTTTCAACAAGGAAGAGGAGGCAGAAATAATAATCAGAGAGGAAGAGGTCGAAGTAATCATCATAATTTTGGAGGTAATCTTGGAGGTTCTCATTATGGTGGTGGAAGTTATTCTCATCCTAATCAGTTTCAGAATTTCAACTCAAACAGTTTCAATTCAGGAAATTCAGGAGGTTCTCTTCAGTTTCAGAGTTCCAATCAATCCAAACAACCATCTAACCATAATTCAGGCCAATCAAGTAGGCCTATCTGTCAGATCTGTGGCAAGAATGGTCATTCAGCCCTTGATTGCTACCATAGAATGGACTTCACATATCAAGGGAGGCATCCACCTGCTAAACTGGCCTCCATGGTGGCTAATGCTGCTCAAGTTCAAGCTTCCAATGCCTGGCTAACTGACACTGGTTGCTCAGACCATGTGACACCTAATCTGTCTCAACTATCTTTCATGCAGCAACCAGTTCAAGGATCAGAATCTGTCACAGTTGGCAATGGACAAGAACTACCAGTCACTCACATTGGTAATGGTGAGCTTGAACCTTAACTCATAACTTTAGGCTTAATAACATTTTAAGAGTACCAGACCTTGCATCCAATCTTCTATCTGTTCATAAACTTTGTCTTCAAAATAATGCTTTTTGTTATTTTGATGCACATAAGTTTTTAATTCAGGATTTGTCCACGGGGAAGATCCTCTACGCAGGGTTGAGTAAAGATGGAGTTTACCCAATTCCATCTAATCCTAGTCTCTCTTCTACACCCTGCTCCAATTCTCTTCAGAATTCTGCATTTGTCACTCTCAAACCACATAATATTCTGCTATGGCATCATAGACTTGGGCATCCAAGTTCTAAGATTTTCTTTTCTGCTTTAAAATCTGTATTTCCTTCTGTTTCTTTGTCTCAGATTGATGAAGTTTGTTCATCCTGTGAGTACTGTATAAGTGCAAAAATGCACAGATTTCATTTGAATAAAACACCTCTTGTTTCAAATTCAATTCTTGAGCTTGTGCACAGTGATGTTTGGGGTCCTTCTCCAATCACTTCTTTGCTTGGATTCAATTACTATCTGATTTTTGTTGATGATTACTCCCGTTTTACTTGGTTATTTCTTCTCAAACATAAAACTGAGGTTCTTGCTGTTTTCAAACACTTTAAGTCCATGGTTGAGACTCAGTTCAGTTCTAAACTTAAGGTTCTAAGAACTGATAATGGCTCTGAGTACATCAACCATGAATTTAAATCTTTTGTTCCACCTCTGGCATTCTTCATCAATCTTCCTGCCCTCATACACCTGAGCAAAATGGTGTTTCAGAGAGAAAGCACAGGCACATAGTTGAAACTGGTCTCACTCTTTTATACCAGTCTCATCTTCCTCTCAATTATTGGTCCTATGCTTTCTCTGCTGCAACTTATCTTATCAACAGAATGCCTTCTTCAGTCTTAGGCTTTCACTCACCTTGGGAGAAACTTTATTCCAAATCACCACCTCTACATGCTCTTAAAGCCTTTGGGTGTGCCTGCTATCCATACCTCAGGCCATTTAACCAAAACAAATTACAACCTAGATCAAAACCCTGCATTTTTCTTGGATATCCTCCTCTTTCTAAAGGCTACATATGTCTTGATCCAACCACTAACAGAATCTACATTGCCTGTCATGTTTTGTTTAATGAGTCTCTCTTTCCTTTTGCTCATAATTCTAACTTCACTGATCCTCATATTCCTTTCTCCTCATCTCTTTCAAATTGGTTTTCTCACCCTCCTCCCCTTGCTGCTGAGTCTGGTTCTATTTCACCTACTGAGTCCACCAGTGTCTCCACACCACCTGATCTCACCTCTTCTCTTCTTCCTTCATTCCTTTCTCCATCACTTCCTATTCCTGTTGTTCCTCCCCTTTGGCTGTCCCTTCCTCTATTCCTACTTCCTTACCTATTCCAGCTCCTACTGTTTTCAACTCTTCTTCACTTCCTGCTCCTAGTGTGTCTAGTTCAACTGCTATTGTTCCTACCTCCTCTAATTCTCATCCAATGCTCACAAGGTCAAAGCATGGTATCTATAAGCCTAGAGTTATGCAGGTTCAAGCTGATTACACTATCACAGAGCCTCCATCCTTCACTGTTGCCTCTAAATTCCCTCAATGGGTGGCTGCAATGGATTCTGAGTTTCAGTCCCTTAAGAAGCAAAATACTTGGACTTTGGTTCCTCTTCCTCCCCATAAGAATGTGGTCACTTGCAAGTGGGTTTATAAGTTGAAAAGGCACAGTGATGGCTCTATAGCAAGATATAAAGCCAGGCTAGTTGCAAGGGGGTATCTTCAACAGCATGGTTTGGACTATGATGAGACATTTAGTCCTGTGGTGAAGCCTGCAACTGTTAGAATTCTTCTGGCTTTGGCTGTACAATTGGATGGGAACTGAAGCAGTTGGATGTAAGCAATGCTTTCTTGCATGGAGTGCTTAAGGAGGAAGTTTATTTGGCTCAACCTCAAGGATATGTTGATCCTTCCTTTCCTCAGCATGTCTGTCTACTTCATAAGGCACTTTATGGTCTCAAACAAGCTCCTAGAGCTTGGTTTGAGAGGTTTACTTCTCAATTGTTGCATATTGGATTTTGTGCTTCTGCTGCAGATAGCAATCTATTCATTTTGAGGCATGGTTCTTCCATTGTGTTCCTGCTGCTATATGTGGATGATATCATAATCACAGGCAACAAATCAGGGTTTGTCTCTTCTGTGATCAAATTATTAAGTGCTGATTTTGAATCAAATTCAGATGGAAGACCATCAAGAATAATATGGAGCAGCTCTTCATCATCCACAAACACAGAAACAGCAGCCAATCTATCTCTGGCTTGCTTAATTTTCTGAAAATATCCATCAATGGAATCAACTCCTTTCTTGATTGCATTCAGCTCATTTCTCAGACTCATCACATGAGACCTTGAGACAAATGCAAACCTTTTCTCTAACACCTTCCAAACTCCCCTAGTAGACTTTTGCCCAACTGTAATAGCAAGAATTGCAGGGGAAAGAGTGGAATTCACAAAAGTAAACATGGCTTGTTCATGATTCTTCCAAGCTATGAAAGCTGGATTCACTTCAGTAGTAAAATTACCAGATGAATCTTTAAGAAATCTATCTGGATCAGTGATTGAATCATCAAGAACATCAATCATGGAATAGGTATCAAGGATTACCTCGATATGATGTTTCCAAACTATGTAGTTCCCATAATCAAGCTTCACAGTCATCATTGATGACATATTTGATAATAGCAACAGTGAAGTATTCACTGGTAAACTTGTAGTAGCCATAGCAGGGAGATTAGTTAAGGCAGATGCTGAAGAAGACGAAGCTATTGAACTGGATCAAAGCTCTGATACCATGAAAAGATCTCTCAATCTCTATAGAATTATCACAGAAACTCAAGAAATGAAAAACAGAGAAAAGAGAGAAAAACAGAGAGAGAGAATAGTTGCAAAACTTCTTCAATTGTTATATTTCTGAATACAAGTCTTAAATTAATTACAATGGAGGTGATCATCTATATTTATACATTCACAGTGAGGGATAGAGAGACGGAGGAGATTGATAACCGTTTCACACGTGTTCTAACAACCTCACACACGTGCACTCCCACAGCTAACAAACTTCTAACTGACTTATGCTTTATATACAAAACGGCACCGTTCCTTTTAATGAGAAACGGTAACGTTTTGTTTTGATTTTCCTTTATGTTTGCCTCGCCTTATGCACGACACCGTTTTAGCTGTTGGAACTTATTCTTCTTCTTCCTCATGATCTGAGCTTGCTGGACCTCCAGTATTACAATGGCTTTCAGAAACTTCCACACGTCTGTTTTCACTTAGTGAAAGTTGACTTTCTTTTTTGATTAATATAGGGGAACAGGGCAATTGGGGTGGATGAACTGGGAGTTACAAGGGATCGCTTGCATGGTAGATCCTATTAGAGAGAGTATCAATTTATGGTGGTGTTCTCAATATTGCAAAGTCACAGGCTGATGTTATGGAAGGCTGGGCTATTACCACAGCAATTGGTATGGATAGGATTACACTGGCCTCCAGGGAGGCAGATTTTGCCAGAATGCCGTCAATGATTGAGAGACAAGCTATTGCAGCTGTGGAAGAAGCATCTGTGATCTGTCATAATATTTCTTGTTGATGGACAGGTATTGTGCATGACTGTATGACTTAAAATGTACTGTCTGAGTTTTAATATTTTATGATCTCTCTTTGTAATTTTCTCTTTTCAATCTATATTTTTGCTGGTGAAATGCTTGGAAGAACGTCTCTAAAATTTGTTTTGACTTTCCTAAGAAATTGCAGTAAAATGAATCATGCACCACCTTCGTGGGTAGGTGTTAATGGGTGTGGTGACTTGGGAAGTGATTCTCTGCATCAATTGACGTGTGACCTCCAGGTAAGTTTCACCCTTTTTTTTTTTAATCTTTGTTAACTTCAATTTGCCATACTCAACAAGACGATATATAGCACCCTAAAGGAAGATAGGAGTACAAAAAAAGGTAGAAAACAATAGGGCAATTGTGTTGCAACCCACAAAATTTCTAATGACATTAAATTGTAAGATAAGTTGAGTGATGCAAGAAAATAAGAACTCACATAGGACAAAAAACAAATTGGAGAAACACGTCCTAAAGTAAAATTACATGGAAGTAGTTATAAGATTCAGAGCTTTTCATGAAATTTTTTTTAGACCTCAGCTGTAATTTTTTGAATTTTGTATACCTGGATTTTGATGTGAGTTGTTGGTGATTCGTTTTGATAATTCGGGTATTTGTTGGATTTGTGTTTGAGAGTTTTGATTTTTGTATTTTGTTTTTGTTCCTCTAGTTTCTGTAGGTTAGATTTGCATGTGCTCTCTCTTTTTGAAAAATGCTTACAGGAATTGCAATTGGGTTATCAGCTTCGCAACCACATTTTCATCTTTGATTTTTTTTTTTTTTTTTGATGACTATGTTTCGCTGTCAAAGATTGATTTTTAAAAAATATTTTTTGATTTAATAATTTGTGGGTAGGCAGAGTTGAACATGAATTGTTTTTGCAGAGTTGGTATAGAATTACTGTTAAGGTGAGATACAAAAATCTGCATGTGGTGGCAGAGTGTGAGGTCGATCATGGCAAGCCCCTACCAACACTATGGAATTCTCTTCTATAGCTCTTTATAAGTACTTTTATTTTCTTAACAAGAAATGACTAGAACAACCTGAAGATAAATATTTTCAATTTATTAGTGAAAAGCATGCTAGGTGTTTGTTTGACTGGATAAATCTTTTATTTCCTGTATTGCTTCAAGTATCTAATATGGATGGGTTTGCTTGGTGTAAAAGATATAAGTCTTGATGAAACTTCTTTGTGAATGTTCCTATCATTGTCCTGACATTATGGAATTTATGAAATACAAAATTAATCTCTTGGTCCAACAGAATCACTAATGGAAGTGCTCTGTTGGGACTTGGGCTTTTCTTGACCATTGGTCCGTTGCTTTTGCTTTTGTAAATAAAAATAAGTTCATTTTCTTGATGTTATCTTTGTTTGGTTAATTGGTACTGTTTTTTCTCGTATTCTTGCTTAATACCAGGGGACCTTGGAGCAGACCTTAATAATATTTTTCAATCTGCCTTTTGCAGCCCCAAGGGCAATGGAGAAGTGCAAAACTGTAATTAGCGCAATGCTTCCGCTGTGGATGAATATAATATTCTATTGACCCATATGAATGGGGTCTAAGCGGGTCTCAAAATTGGGCCCTATGTTTCCTTTTAGTAGTTGCTTTTCTGTGAGTCCCGTGCATTGTTCATAGGACCTGCAAGACTTTTTTTTTTTTTTTTTAAGAAAAACAACTTTAAAACTGGGTCTCACGGTACTATTTACACATTTAAAGATTATTTTGCTATAATATTTTCAGTTTTCAGCAATAAGCGGTATCCAAACAGACCCATAATTTGATTGTTGATTGTTAAGGCTATATTATTTATTACGTTCCTCTAGCTATGTAAGAGTAATTTATAGTTAGCCTTTCCAAGCTTTTAGGTTCCTTTATACATGTGTTATCTTTAAGTGCAATCACTTATTTGTTTTAACTCCATTACTTTCACATGAAGGTGAGGTTGGTTTATGATCTTTCTCTAATTGCAAATTTTGCAAAACTATATATGGTCACCATTATACCTTCAAACAAAATAAATATATGTGATTTTTATTTACCTGTCCCAAATATTTTTTTTTGACATTTCATTTAATATTATTTATAAATAATAAAATATAAAAAAAAAAATCCTTAAATACTTATATTCTTCACACACCATGACTTTTAAAATCTAATGAAAGGTTCTAAGAATTTAACTCTCATTTAATGCCTCTATTATGAAAATCAATAGCCAATCAAATATGATAATAGTAAGAAACGTTATAAATGAGAACATGAAAAAACTAATTAGCCACTATTATTATGGAATAAATGTCTTTTTTTATGCATCTAAGAAAATGAAATGTATAGGATTTACTTACTAAGGTATATGTAAAGATTCACGTTAAAAAAATATATAAAGCTTTTTTGAAAGAAAAAAAAGGTATATGTAAGGTTTTTATTAACTTAAAAGATAATGAAAAACCAATTTTTAATTACTACAACTATCGCTACTCTATAAATCACACACAACACTATATTCAATATCCTAAACAACATAGTTAGACTCTTTTGGATATACACCACCATATTCAACTTATAAATTACAACCCAAATCAATCATACAATTACACAATCAAAGCATGAACATGTAACGTGTATTACCTTCTAAATTATTGCTTGGAATTTTCACAATTATTGAAAGAGAATCTCCAAATTTAATTTTTAGAAAACATCTAGACAAGGTGAATTTTATTCTTTTTAACTTCTATAGAAAAAAAATATTACGCACATTATTTCAACCCTTATGGAAAAGAAGGTTTACATGTAGCATGCAAAACGTGTTTAATTGACTTAGAGATATAAAAATTAGTCAACCAATTATGGTAGAATTAAGGTTTCAAATTTTAAATAAAACAATTCTATAATAATAAAAAATTATTTTGTAATAAATATGATATTAAATTAGTTCAAATTACAAAATAATATTAATAAAAATGAGATCACCATAAAAAATAATCACGCGCAATGCGCGGGTCTGCGACTAGTGTATATATAATAACAAAGTCATTATTTCAAGAACACTTGCAAGCTATCGACCTTGAACCATTGTAATAGTAACATTGTTAGTAGAGCATTTACTTTGGCTGAGTTGAGAGGACTCTGTATCCAAGCCAATGTTCCTTTCAGTGAATGCTGATTTCTTTGGAGGGGGTAGATCGACAATCTCACTTTTAAGCATAGAAACAACAACGGATATAGTTGGCCTATCTTTAGCAAATTCTTGGACACACAACAGCCCAACCTGTATGCATCTCAAAATCTCCATTTCAAAGAAGGGTTCATTTATCATCGGATCTATTAATGTGACAATGTTGTCTGCATTCCACAATTTCCAAGCCTTGAAAAATGAAAACATGATTCAAATTGTTAGTATCAATACTAAAACTTATCAATGAAAGAAGGCAATAGAGATTTTCAAAATGAGGCAATGAGTGACTTACAAGTCCTAAAAGGCTCAAGGACTGCTCATCATTATAAAAGCTAGTGTTTTTTCTTCCACTAACAATCTCTAGTAACACCACTCCAAAACTGAAGACATCTGATTTTTCTGAAAATAGTCCTTCTATTGCATATTCAGGAGACATATAGCCACTGAATTTCAACAATAGAACACATTGCAGATTTTATCATCTCAAATATTAGTGGTATTGATATAAATCGACCGAGCTAGTAATACATAGTTCATGTATGGCTAAGACAAAGTGTTTATATCCATTTATTTGGCAAATGAGTCAAGATCAAGCCTAAGTATAGGTTTGATGATTAAATGAGACAAGCTTTGGCATAATAATGTGTTCAATAACAAACTTAGGAGCATAAGAATTGATTTAAGTAAATAATAATATACTTATTTATACTTAATATTGGATTGTATAAATTTGTAAATAAGTTCATAAGATACCAATTAATATTTGTATTTTATTGATAAATATATATAATCAAATTTATAGTAGAAATTATATATAATTTTTAACAATACAACATATGTGAATCTAATTATTAAAAGTTCATAAATGAAAACCATTTTACCTAATTAACTCCAATAATATAATTTCAACTACATAATTTATGTATGAATTATTTGCATAGATTTCTAAAGAGGTAAAATTTTTAGCAGTGGGGTAAACTATAAATGAGAACATAATAAGCTATCAACTAGTTTGTGAATCAATTTGAGCTTGTTCAACCAAAAAATGAGCTAAGTTTGACCAAGTAATCTAGCGTGTTGATGAGCTTGAGCTCGACTTGTATTGGAATAAATTTTAATCAAACAATCTTGAACTTTTAATACTCAACTTGGCTTGGCTAGTTTACAACCATACTTTCAATTGAATTTGGCAAACTAAGGGTACTTACTATGTTCCAACAACCCTTCTAGTATTTGCTTGGTCTTCATCACCTCGAAAAATCCGAGCCGTACCAAAATCTGATATTTTTGGATGTAGCTCTTTATCCAACAAGATGTTACTTGCCTTTAGATCTCTATGAATAATCCTTAATCTAGAATCCCTATGAAGGTAGAGCAGACCTCGACCAATTCCTTCAATAATTTTGAAGCGTTTTCTCCAATCTAGCGGATTTTCTTTTTGTGGATCTAATGAATTAAAACAAAAGAAACAAGAGAAAGAAAGTGAGGGTTAAACTTATAAGGTGAATGAACATGAGGTTTGCAAAAGAAGTTCATTTGGTGGAAGTCATTAGAAAACTATGTTCCAAGTGAATTACCACAACAAAGAATATTGTTCCATCGTCTCCTAATATACTGACACTATTTCTAGGCACAAATTTAAAAATTTAAAAATATTTTGGTAACAACAAATTGTATCAAAATTAACTAACCGAAGAGAAATGCATCCAAACTTTTGTTTGGCATGTATTCATAAATCAACATCCAATCTTCTCCTTCAACACAGCAGCCGTGGAGCCTAACAAGATTCCGATGTTGGAGTCTAGAAATTACTACCACCTCATTCATAAATTCTTCTAACCCTTGTCCAGAGGTTTTGGAAAGTCTTTTTACTGCAATTTCTTGCCCATTTGACAACATTCCCTATAAACAAACATCAAATCATTAACTAGATATTCAAATTACAACACAAAAAACTTCTAGTAGAACAACCATTACCCTGTATACAGGACCAAATCCACCCTGCCCAAGCTTGTTAGATTGATGGAAGTTGTTTGTTGCACTCGCCAGCTTCTCAAAATTGAATAGCGGCAGCTCCTGGACTTCAACTTGGTTCAGGTTTTCTCCAAGCATGTTTTCATTTGGAAATGTTTTATGTGCTTCCCCTCTCTTCAACAATAAGATTCCCTTTGCTTTCTTTTTCCTTGCTGATTTCCACTGAAGTTGTCAGTAATCTCTAATATTTAGCAACACTTCCTAGTCCATTGTATTAATTTTAGTCGGAATATTACCTTTATGTTTAGCTATCCACCTCCACAATATGAAAGTGCAGATTGAAATGAAAACTGTTCCTATTACCACTGTGATTGTGACAATTTTTTTCAGATCTCCCTCTGTATCTGTTAACAGAGAAAAAGTATTATACTAATTTTGCGGGCATTGTTTATCGGGAAAAAAAAAAAATCTTACAATAAGGCTTATTAACTTATTTCTAGGCCCAAATTCTCAAGGCTTAATAAACTAAGTTGCTGGAATGTTTTCTAAGTAACAAAGAAAATACATAAAGTTGAGAGACAGGGGTTATTGAAGCAAGCATCTCAAAATTATTTGGGGTTTCTTTCAAGAAGTTGTTTGGAAGATTTCATTGCCGTGAAGGCAAGTTTTGTAAAACTCCCGGAGGTAATCTTATAAGTTGGTGATAAAACTATTAGGGTTAATTATAGCGCTCCACCTTTATAACCAAAGATATTAATTTATGATGTCCTTCCGGATTAATGGATAGCTATCTAAAGTAAACTATAGGAGTATAGGTAATGTACATACAAAACTACAAAAAATTATAAGATTGATTAAGATTAATTTGATCATATATGATACTTTTAACACTAATTTGGAAGGTAGGTGGATATTATATAGAAAGAAAGAAAGAAAGAAAGCAAGTATAAGAGGATGATGTGGTGGAAGTTGGATTTGGGTTCACGATGGAAATCTTAGGGGCAAAACCAAAGAGTGCGCGTTGTGTAGAAGACCATTGTAACTTGTTGATTACAGTGGATTATTTGAAGCTCGATCTATTGATGTACGTTCCATGTGTTTGATGATTTGTCTCTTTAAAATTATATATCTTGCTTGCTTAACCTTGGTATTTGTTGGGTTCAATCTGGTCTCCACCCTATCTCACAATTAAAAAATAATAATCACATGTTGGACCCCAATTAAAGGGTAGCTCAGGTAGCTCACATGTGAAGAGAGAGTGTAAGATTAAATGATTAAATTCATTATTTCTTAACAACTTAAGTTTTTGAGAGAATCGGTAATTTATCAACCGCTATGTTAGAAAATTTACACATGATTAAAGATATCTGTTGAGATTTTTCTCTCACCATGAGGTGGTATTTTTCCCAATATATTTTGTAAAAAATAGATTACTAGATATGTTTTCTTTTCTTTTCTTTTTTTGGTAAAATAAATTGGCTTTAACTAGGATTTCATTATCTAGGGGAACTGGGGGGTGGGTGGGTTGAAGTTGGAAGAAAAGGCAACCATTTTACCTAATTAACTCCAATAATATAATTTCAACTACATAATTTATGTATGAATTATTTGCATACATTTGTAAAGAGGTAAAATTTTTAGTAGTGGGGTAAACTATAAATGAGAACATAATAAGTTATCAACTAGTTTGTGAATCAATTTGAGCTTGTTCAACCAAAAAATGAGCTAAGTTTGACCAAGTAATCTTGTGTGTTGATGAGCTTGTTCATGGGAAGCGATCAAAATAAACCTCATGCCCCCTTTGTTGCCCACTAGTGCCCTTATGGGGTTGGGATAGCATCTATGGCTCATTAGATCCCCTATTTGCAGGTCGAGATGGTCATACCCAGTGGCCCAGGTAGGAATGCTACTCTGGTCACCCCTTCCTATCCTTTTTTTAATAATTAAAAAAAAAGAAGCAGTGCATGATTTGAAGCTTAAGATAAATTTAGACAGAAAACTAAATAACTCACCGAGTTCCAAATAGGCAAGACGAATGTAAAGATCAACTCCGCTGCTGGACGATTGGATTGTGTCAATTAAGTTTCTAGTCCATGACATACACCCTATGCCAATGTCATATGCATAAGCTATACATGAACAATTCTGTAAACACTGCTGCCTGCAGTCATCTTCAAGAGCAGCTGACCATTCTGCAAAGTCTGGCACCTTCATCATCTTCAGTTTCAAAAACCCATCCATTTTGCCGGCTTCACTGCCAGTACTGTTCACCCTCCCACACTGTAACGGTGTCCTCCTCACACATCCACTAGTCCAATTTCCTCTATTCCATTCTTTTGCGTCATTTGGCTTAAACCCCCATAAACAGCTGCAAATTGGTGAGTTCCGTGAATAACAGCTTCCAAATTCACCACACTTACCATAAAAATGGCACTCACTCTTCATAGCTTTCCACAAGACCTTCCAATCTTCCTTCTCATTATCCCAATATCTTAGCTCCATATCTCCTTGCGTAGTCAGGACAATATGTGACAAAGACATGTTCACATAAAAGAAACTTAAAACAAATGTTCCGTATTGATCCTCTACGAAACTAAATCCATTTTGAAATACACGATACATTTCTTGCATCCCACTAAAGGTCCGACCGCCCCATGGGCCACTGCGCCAAAATGGGCTCCCGTCTTTCCAAACGAATGCTTGAGGAGGATGTAGAGGTTGAACACCACTCAAGAAGCTTCCGATGGATGGATCAGAAGGGCTTTTCCATGATGTACACTGAACTTTCTTACCTGTTCTTACATTACTACTAATTTTCATATGGGGAAACATTGTTTTAGTAGGAAATTGGAAACTCTCCCATATGATTGTCCCTGTAATGTCTTGTAAGACAAGGTTCCCTGAATCTAAAAGCTGGGCTTTTGAATTGACAACAGAGTTTGTGACTTCTGATGACCAAAGAATCTTTTTTTGTCCATCTAATATGACAATATTTCCATCCTTAAATATAGTAAGAACCCCAGAAGCATCTTTGAGGGGTTTTTGTCTGTTAGCTACCCATACCCATTGGGCTGGGGAAACAGAATTTTTATTATACCATATTCCGACATAGCGATTGGTTGAATTTACTGGGCTGAAGAATCCCAGTTTGAACGTACTACCATTGGAGATTATGTAATCAGAGTCTTTGTCTTTGATGGATTGAGAAGATCTAATGGTGTCTATGGCAAGGACTAAGTTTAAACAAAGGCAACAAAGGACAGACAAGAAGTTTATCATACAAACAGGCCCCATAGCTTGTTCCAACAAACTTGGTGTGAGAATGCAGAACAGGGGGCCATGTTTACATAACAATTTATGGTTGGTTGCTTTCTAGGATAAATCTCCAGACTTTCGTGAGTCTAACAACCCATAAAATACGTCAAGTAATAAAAATTCAACAAAGACCTAAAAGTCTCCATTTGCTCTTTTCAATAACATTGTGTCACTTACTAAGGGTTTGTAACTCAACTAGCATTTTCTTATGTTTCTAATACAGATGTTCAAATTCTCCCTCACCAATTGTAACTATTAAATTATCAAAAGAAATATGGATTAATATTCATAGGCACACTTTACCACCCCATAATTTTATTACTAATTTCTTTCTTATACATAAATTAAAAGGGGAGCCCACAATTAAATGGATTTAATTGATTTGGGCCTAAGATATTTAAATTAGATAATTATTATAGTATAAGAGGCCCAAGCGAGACAGCATAAGTATATATATATATATATATATGGGCCTTGATAAGCTTTAAAAACCCTAACCTTTTTTCTCTTAAGCTACATGTGTATATATATAAGAGGATTCCTTTTGTTTCAACCACAACACATTGTTAAGCTTTTCTTTTCTTCTATGTGATATGGGTTTGTGCATGAATTTATTTTAGTACCTATAAGCGTCAGTCCATGAACCTAATCTATCATTATATTACAGGTAAAAGGACTCCTATGATTGTTACCATACTTAGACTAGGCAAGTACATATAGGCATGTGTCATGGAATGGAGCTAAGAGGCATTGGTCTCATGATTCTCCACCTATCCTTATATTAATGGAAAAGATGTCCTATAATTGTTATTATATTATATTAGGAATGATGCATATAGCTTTTTGTTTTTCCCCTGTTTTCATCCCCAAATATAAAAATGACCCTTTCAGCAACTTGCAGGTTGAGATGACTTCTTAAAACAAGAAATTTTCAACAAAGAAAACTATCTAGATATTTCTTATACCCTTTCCAATGACATCAAAATATGGCCTTCATTGTTTTTCTATATTAGCAAAGAAAACGTCCACTAACTGGGAATGAAATTGGGCAATAAAGAGGAAAAGAAATTTGAGCAGAACTAGGCCCTACATATAGTTTGAACTTATAAGGTAGCCTTCAGTGACTGCAATCAGAGTAGCGCAGCGGAAGTGTACCTCAAAGTATCTAACATCTCTGTAGGTTTTAGTATTGATAGATAATACTATTTAAGTGTGAAAATAGATTTTTAAGTGGGAAATTCGTGTTTTGATGGACCTATTTTTGGTGTTGCTAGGTTCTAATTCTATTGATTATTGTGACTCAAGGGTGGCTGATTTCATTTTTGCGAATAAGAGATAAGTGATGTTTACTATTTTTTTTTTTTGGGAGGGGGGGGGGGGGACCATATCTCCTTGCGTAGTCAGGACAATATGTGACAAAGACATGTTCACATAAAAGAAACTTAAAACAAATGTTCCGTATTGATCCTCTACGAAACTAAATCCATTTTGAAATACATGATACATTTCTTGCATCCCACTAAAGGTCCGACCTCCCCATGGGCCACTGCGCCAAAATGGGCTCCCGTCTTTCCAAACGAATGCTTGAGGAGGATGTTGAGGTTGAACACCACTCAAGAAGCTTCCGATGGATGGATCAGAAGGGCTTTTCCATGATGTATGCTGAACTTTCTTACCTGTTCTTACATTACTACTAATTTTCATATTGGGCAACATTGTATTAGTAGGAAATTGGAAACTCTCCCATATGATTGTACCTGTAGTGTCTTGTAAGACAAGGTTCCCTGAATCTAAAAGCTGGGCTTTTGAATTGACAACAGAGTTTGTGACTTCTGATGACCAAAGAATCTTTTTTTGTCCATCTAATATGACAATATTTCCATCCTTAAATATAGTAAGAACCCCAGAAGCATCTTTGAGGGGTTTTTGTCTGTTAGCTACCCATACCCATTGGGCAGGGGAAACAGAATTTTTATTATACCATATTCCGACATAGCGATTGGTTGAATTTACTGGGCTGAAGAATCCCAGTTTGAACGTACTACCATTGGAGATTATGTAATCAGAGTCTTTGTCTTTGATGGATTGAGAAGATCTAATGGTGTCTATGGCAAGGACTAAGTTTAAACAAAGGCAACAAAGGACAGACAAGAAGTTTATCATACAAACAGGCCCCATAGCTTGTTCGAACAAACTTGGTCTGAGAATGCAGAACAGGGGGCCATGTTTACGTAACAATTTATGGTTGGTTGCTTTCTAGGATAAATCTCCAGACTTTCGTGAGTCTAACAACCCATAAAATACGTCAAGTAATAAAAATTCAACAAAGACCTAAAAGTCTCCATTTGCTATTTTCAATAACATTGTCACTTACCAAGAGTTTGTAGCTCAACTTGAATTTTCTTATGTTTCTAATACAGATGTTCAAATTTTCCCTCACCAATTGTAACTATTAAATTATCAAAAGAAATATGGATTAATATTCACAGGCACACTGTAACACCCCATAATTTTATTACTAATTTCTTTTTTATACATAAATTAAAAGGGGGCTCACAATTAAATGGATTTAATTGATTTGGGCTTAAGATTTTTAAATTAGATAATTATTATAGTATAAGAGGCCCAAGTGAGATAGCATAAGTGTATATATATATATATATATGGGCCTTGATAAGCTTTAAAAACCCTAACATTTTTCCTCTTAAGCTACAAGTGTATATATATAAGAGGATTTCTTTTTGTTTCAACCGCAACACACTGTTAAGCTTTTCTTTTCTTCTATGTGATATGGGTTTGTGCATGAATTTATTTTAGTACCTATATGTGTCAGAACCTAATCTATCATTATATTAATGGTAAAAGGACTCTTATGATTGTTACCATACTTAGACTAGGCAAGTACATATAGGCATGTGTCATGGAATGGAGCTAAGAGGCGTTGGTCTCATGATTGTCCACCTCTCTTTATATTAATGGAAAAGATGTCCTATAATTGTTATTATATTATAGTAGGAATGATGCATATAGCTTTTTGTTTTTCCCCTGTTTTCATCCTCAAATATAAACATGACCCTTTCAGCAACTAGCAAGTTGAGATGACTTCTTAAGACAATAAATTTTCAACAAAGAAAAATATCTAGATATTTCTTATACCCTTTCCAATGACATCAAAATAATGCCTTCATTGTTTTTCTATATTAGCAAAGAAAACGTCCACTATCTTGGAATGAAATTGGGCAGTAGAGAGGAAAAGAAATTTGAGTAGAACTAGGCCTTGCATATAGTTTGAACTTATAAGGTAGCCTTCAGTGACTGCAATCAGAGTGTCGCAGTGGAAGTGTATCTCAAAGAATCTAACATCTCTGTAGGTTTTAGTATTGATAGATAAAACTATTTAAGTGTGAAAATAAATTTTTAAGTGGGAAATTCGTGTATTGATGGACTTATTTTTGGTGTTAGTAGGTTCAAATTCTACTAATTATTGTGACTCAAGGGTGGTTGATTTCATTTCTGCAAATAAGAGATAAGTGGTGTTTACTAATTTTGGGGGGTTTTCCCAAAACAGTTTTGATTATGAAACTATCCTTATATCAAAGAAATATGTTGATATTCTATAAATAGATTGATATCCTATAAATGTTTAATGTGCACATTGTATGGAAATGTTGACTATTTGTTATATGAAAAACTTGTGGGACAACCTAAACTTATTTAAATTTGTATGTGTGGGGAAATCTTTGTGTTTTTGAGTATTATGATGGGATTATTTGTTGTGAGCATCTTGAATTTGTTTTGAATCCTATGGCAAGTCGTGATTAAAGCTCAATGTTGTATTAGTCCTTAGTAAGGGACAATCATACTGTAGCTAGTCCTTAGCAAGGGGCGGTCTCAGAAAAGGGGACAATGCACATTTGGTAGCTTCTTAGCAAAGGAATATACCATTGAGGATCCGAAAAGGGAGCTCCTTAGCAAGGGAGTGCACCTTCAGGTTTCAAGGGAGCCATCCTAAAGAAAATGGACGAAAAGGAGGTTCTAGTCCCAAAAAGGAGATAGCATAGTCCTGTCAACGAGACATAAACATTGACCATAAGAAAAGTCTAGGAAATTTTATATATGATGGTGTTGGTATATTATGATGGCTCACAATATAATTATATTTTTTTTATATGAAATATTTGATGCTAATTATATGAAATATTTGATGCTAAAAATATAGATGGTTTGAAAGTTATAAATTTGTTGTATGGATTATTCATTTAAAAGGTTTGTTCCAACACCTCAATGTTAGTGAGAAACATTGAACAAAAAGATAGAAAGAATATTTACTTTTTAATTAGAAATATCTAAAAACATTGAACCAAATAAAACAAATTTTAATATTTAATTTTTTCTTATCTCTAATGTGGCACTTGAGAATATTTCAATTCTTTTTCCCAAGAATGTGCCACTTGGTAGAATCTCATCATTTCTCACATGAGGTCTTTGCTTTTATATATATTCTAGTACGTTGCCCATGTGATGCATAAATAATGTTGTCATGTTTTATGTAATTTTTCTTTGGAGAATGTTATACATATATTATAGTATTTGTTATAAATCTTTGTTGCTCGTGCGATGCACAGATAATGTTGTAATGTTTATGTAAATTTTTTTTGGGGAATGTTGTACATATATTATAGCATATTTGTTATAAAACTTTATTAATAATGAGTTCATCATAAGAAACAACAGTTATAAATTGCACATATATATCCATTATAATTATTCAGTTTAAGTAATGAGCAATAAAAAAAAAAAAAAAACTTTGGAGTAATTTTGTATAATAAAAGTTGATAAAATCATATTAATTCATTCCATATTGTTTATCTTTATTATGTGATGTAATAAAGAGCTTCATTATGAAATCTTGTTTTTTTTTTTTCTTCTTCAATGCTTTGTTATTGCAACATGATGACGCTTGTAAAGATTGTTAAGGGTATGTTATCATCATCTGTTTCTTCATCTTCAACATTTAAAGTTTGGTCCATCCATATTTGTTCATTTTTAACTTTCATCACTTTTCATTTTGTTTCATCATTTGCGTTAATCATTAAAGAATTTGCACTGGAAGATTCTTGATTGGATCTTACAAAGTTTGGACTTGCGGATTTGTTGTCGCTAAAATTTTTCATATGTATTTGCACTTATATTAAATTTCTGTGATGTGACAGTTTTTTGTAAATGTTTTTATATATTTTTTAATTTAGGAATAGTGTAGCAAAATAATTAATATAGCATATTGGATTGTGTATTTTTTTTCTTCCATATGTTTTTGTCATTTGAAGGTGCATAAAAAATCTTTGCAACTGTGTAATTTTCAAAATCATCCTTTAGATTGAATTCATTCAAGTGAAGTACAAAAATGCATTTTTTTTCCCTAAAATTTTCTTCAAATCATATGGGATTCCTTCCCCAATATCAATATGTATATGGGGAATTTAATATATGTTATGTTCAATAGTTTTACAATAATTTAATAATTTAAATAAGTTGTACCTTAGTTTATTTTTTTGCAAGACCTCTTGCAGATATATTTAGGATTTTCTAAGCATCTTGATCAAATATTACAAAAGTTTTTGTCAGTTGCATTTGAAACTTCAATTTGAATCTTGTATTTGAAGTAGTTTGCAATTGTATATATAGTAGTTATAGTGAGATGAATATATTATAAATATATGGAGATTGTATGTAGTTAATGTGAGTGCCTCTAGGATAGGGAGTTTTGTTTTTGTTTCACTTTTTGCACACCGAAATGATCCTGATTGTGGTTTGACCTTCCTTCCACAAAGCACACACGAAATGTAATACCAACCAATTGTTGTATCAATGTTGCTTATTGTTGCAATACTCCAGCTATTCACATCTTGCAATGAATTTTGAAGTTAATATGTATTATTTTTTAATGTAAATAAAATGATGTATTATTATTTTTTTCATGTAAATGATGAGTATAATTTGAAATGATTAACAAACTTGTTTCGTAGGATCTCATTCAATGCATTTTATTTCTACTATTGTTTTCATATTCTTTAAAGATAAATGCTCCTATGAAAATTGTTTTGTTTGTATTTTTGGTATTTCTTGTATAGGATCATGTTTTTGACCATTCCTATCATTGATTTGTTTTATAGAAAATATTATGTAAATGGAATTTTGTGAGATATTTTATGCTATTTGTTAGACCCTTTTTGTTATTATAAATTTAAAAAATATGCACTTGTCAATTATTTTAGCAACCTTAGGAATCTCAAGATTTATATAAATTTTTGTTGCACTAGTTGATGACAAAGAGAATTTGCTAGCATAAATTGCATAGAATGTTATTAATAGACAAAAGCTATTGAATTAAAATTGAGAACAAAGGAAGACATGATTTCATGAGAATGAGATTTTCTAGAAGTATTATTTATATGTGGGGGAGGAGGAAGAAAGTTTGTAAATGGGTAGGAGTTTTGGCCTTGATTTACACGTGAGAAGGGTTAGACTTGAGTCATAATATGTAAGGTAATAACTGGGCTTGTGATTTTCATAAGGTTTTGTTTATTTTTAAAAGGTAGTCCATTTTGTAGAGAATAAAATTTGGTCTAATTGTCAAGAGCAGCTCATATTTTATATAACAGTAAAAATAAGTTACTATAATCTATTGGGTAAGGGTAAAAAAACTTAATAAAAAGAGGTAAAAATGACTAAATGCAAAATTAGAGCACCATATGGCAGGATCTCATGCACTCCTACATGAGGTCTCTACTTATATATATATATATATATGTATGTATGTATGTATATATTGACTAGTAACTTGCCCGTTCGATGCTCGGATAATGTTGTAATGTTCTATGTAAATTTTTTTTGGAGAATATTGTACATATACTATAGCATTTTTTTGTAAAACTTTGTTAGTAATGAGTTCATCATAAGAAGTAACAATTATAAATTATTTTGTTCAAGTAATAAGCAATTAAAAAAAAAAAAAACAACTTTGGAGTAATATTGTATAATAAAAGTTGATAAAAGCATATTAATTCATTTCATATTATTGATTTTTATTATGTGATGTAATAAAGAGCTTCATTACAAAATCTTGTTTTTTAGTTTCTTCAATGCTTTTTTTATTGCGGTATGGTGATGCTTGTAAAGCTTGTTGAGGGGTATGTTATCATTATTTGTTTCTTCATCTTCAACGTTTGAAGTTTAGTTTGTTCCTTAGTTCCTAGTTGTTCAATTTTTGAGCTTTCATCACTTTTTCTTTTTGTTGCGTCATTTGTGTTAGTTACCAATGAATTGGCATTGGAAGATCTTGACTGGATCTTACAAAAAGTTTGGACTTGCGGATTTGTTGTCACTAAGATTTTTCTTAGGTATTTGCATTCATATTAAATTTCAGTGCTGTGACAGTTTTTGTTAAAAGTTTTTATATTTTTTTTATTAATTTTGGAATAGTGTAGCAAAAGAATTAATATAGCATATTGGATTGTGTGTATTTTTTTTTTTTTTCCTTCCATACCTTTTTGTCATTTGAAGATACATAAAAAATCTTAGCAACTGTGTAAATTTTCAAAACCATTCTTCCTTTTTTTTTTTAATTATGAAAATTCATTTTTTTCCTAAAATTTTCTTCAAATCATGTGGGATTTCTCTCCAATATCAATAGTTTTACAATAATTTAATAATTTAAATAAGTTGTACCTCAGTTTGTTTTTAGCAAGATCTCTTGTAGATTTATTTAGGATTTTCTCGGCATCTCGATCAAATATCATAAAGTTATTTTGTCAATTGCATCAAAAACTTCACTTTGAATCCTGTATCTTAAGTAGTTTGCAATCTATATAGTTATAGTGAGATGAATATATTATAAATATTTGAAGAGTATGTAGTTAATGTGAGTGCCAAAATGATCCTGATTGTGGTTTGACACTCCTTCCACATAGCACGAATGAAATGTAATGCCAACCTATTGTTGTATCAATGTTGCTTATTGTTGCAATACCCTAGCAATTCGCATCCTACAATAAACTACTAAGGTATTGAAATTGATAAAAAATGAAGACATGATTTCGTGAGAATGAAATTTTCTAGAAGTATCATCTATACGTGGGGGAGGAGGAAGAGAGTTTGTAAGTGGGTAAGAGTTTTGGCTTTGATTTATGCAGGGTTAGACTAATATGTAAGGTAATAACTGGGCTTGAGCTTTCCATAAGGTTTTGTCTATTTTTAAAATGTAGTCCATTTTGTAGAGAACAACTTTTGGTCTAATTGTCAAGAGCAGCCCATATTTTATATAATAGTAAAAAGAAGTTACTATGATCTATTGGGTTATAGCAAAAAAACTTAATAAAAAGAGGTAAAAATGGCTAAATGAAAAATTAGAGCGCCACGTAGCAGGACATCATGCTTTGCTGCATGAGGTCTCTACTTATATATATATATATATATATTGATTGATTGATTGATTTGCTTTTACTACCTTAGCAGATCTCTTCCATTCAAATGTTAGATATCCCTATAGATTATATAGATAATAATTATTGTAGTGTTGCATTTAGTTAGTTAGTTGGTTAGTTAGTTACAATTCCAAGCATGTTAATCACGGATGACATGGTATCATTTGATATAAAATACTTTTTCCTTTAACAAAGTCTCAACCTCACAAACTATCTACGGTGCATATGTATAAGCTACTGAAAAATTGTGTTTTTAGTTTAAAATGAGTGTTAGTAAAAAGGTTCAAAAAAAATAATGGATAGGTATATCTCTCTGACATCATAAGTTCATCCACACGGATTCAATGATGTGGACCATCTTCCTAGATAATCGATTATTCAAATTCCTTCTTGAATTATGCTTTAACTAATATTTAAATATCAAAGGATTTGATTGCGTTTTCTATAAAATTATTATTTATAGAACTATCTGTTAATTATGAATTTTGAAAAACGTATATTAAAAGTTTAGGTAAGTTTTAGAATATGTTTTAGCTCAATGATGATTATATCAATAAATCACTAGCAACAGACCAAAAAAAAAAAAAAAAAATGGAAAAAAATATACAAAATTCCCATGTGGTTTCTTTGTAAAACATGTAACTCCCTGAAATTTTGAATGTAACACTTAGCCTCTTTATGGCAATCTTTTATATACAAACCATTAATTGTATAAGAGTTAATCACTTTTGGCTTTTAAATGTAATACAAATTGGACAAAGTTTGGTTACAAACTTGGTTGTAGCCAATGACTACAACTTCCACTTAAAAAATTAACATGGGTACATATTTTGAAAATGTAATCATTTGATTACATTTTTTTATTTTTTATTTTTTGTGTTCTTAATACATGTAAAATTTTGTGTCAATCGGATGTTATTTACTATTAGATCTATAAACTTCATTATTATGCATAATGTCAAACTACAAAAATTTGAAATTTAAACATTTAATTGATGACATAGATATTGATCTTTGATTTTCTAGAAATTTTTTTATTATGAAGGATATAAGGAGAAAATGTGATCTATGGCGGATTTATCAATGTTTACATTCAATAACAATATATTTGTTGGGTTCTAAATATTTGGATATAAATATTTAGATTTTAAATACTTTATGTGTTGACAAACCGAGTACATAAACTTGTCTAGGAATAGATCTTAGTGTCTATGAAGTGTTTTAGACATTGCTCAAAGTGCTACAAGTTAGAATTCAAGAACATACAAGTAGTAGAAAGAAGTGTTGAAAATCTGAAGAGCTCAATCGATTGAGAGAAAGGCTCGACTAATCGCGCAAAATGTTTAGGGTTACAGTCCAAAACTACATGGTATATAAGGAAAACCCTAAAACACATTTTTTAAGTCTTGGAGAGATACTCTTTTGAGATCTAAGCGGTTATTGTACTTTCTAACTTTCAAGCATCTACTAGAGATCTCACTCATATTGCTAGAACTGGAGGGATAAAGTTGCAGCAAAGCTTCAACTATCAAGTGCACTAAAGATCAAAGACGTTAACTGGAGGTTCATATTGGAGCAAATCTACATCAAAGAAGTCTGAGAGGTTCAGAGCTAGACTTGATGATCTTAGTTAAGTTTACTACGAATGGTATATTTTTAACTGTAAACTTCTATTTGAAATAGTGGATTGTTCTTTCCCCAAGTTTTTTTTAATCTTGAAACTAGTTTGTTTCATTGGTTTTCTTAGGTCATCATATCTTGTGTTATTTATATTTTCTGTTGCATAATATGTGTGATGAATGTTTAACCTAGATCTACATAATTGACCTAAGTAACAACTTGACTATTAAATTAGGTTAAACACTGTGTTTTCAAGGGTCTAAAAACTAACAATATTGAATGGAGAAACTACACTGGGGGGTTTTTGTATACTTCTGAAAATTAATTTTTTTGATTTGATATTATCCAGAATTTGATATCCCACTGTCTCTCATATTGACAAAAAGACCTTTGAATAATGAATGTTAGATCAAGGACTAATAGGGATGTCGTTGGAAACGTACTGTTTTAGGTTTGACTGTGAGAGATCATGACTCATTCATCATGACTGTGTACGTGCAATGTCCATGTCCAGGCCCGGCGGCCTGGCCGAGCTCCACATATTCATTCTTCATGACTGTGAGAGATCGTGACTCATGAGAGATCTGGTCCTTGCAATTTATAGCTGGAACTCATGTCAAATATATTAGGTTTGAGGACAGTTGAATGAAAGGAATGTAATATACATTCATTGAACCTAACGGCATATTTTCTCCTTGAAGTTGATATGAGGATTCAATCCTCATCTTACTCATTAAGTCATCATAAAAAAAAGAAAAAGAAAAAGAAAAAGAAAAAAGAACATTTATTTTCAATTCAAATGTTCACTTTCATTGACGAATGATTAGTCAGGGACAAAATGTCAAAAACTCTATTTGTTGTTGTTATTATTATTATTTGATTTTTTTCCCTTTAAAATTTCAAATATTTGTTCCTTTCGTTTGAAGTCTCCATTCTCCTTTGCCTTCGTAGGCCAGCATTGGTTATGTGTGTGTGTGTTTTTTTTGGATAAATCACTAAGCTTTCATGGATAAGAAACCAACAATACAAAACAAAGGCCAATACAGGCCCAGACAACAAAACCAGGGGAAAAGAGAGGCTCCAAAGAATACAAACAGAGTCATTGAAGGCCCAAACCACTGATGCAGCCTATAGCCTATGGATTATGGCCACTCTCATTGATCATTCATTTTGAAACTTTCTTAAGAGCTCCAACGACTTCTTAAGCCCTTTTCAATGGAGTTGAAGAGCTCTCCATTGGCCTCAACTTCGTACTTTTTTTTTTTCTCATTGCCTTACAATTTTTATAATAGTTCGATATATACTTTTAGTTTACTAAATCATTCAAATTCCACCAATGGTGTTTATATATAAACATCCTTTTAATTGATATACATGAAATTTTGTAATTGATACTAACATAAAATCATGAAAGAGTGATAAATAAGGGAACCTTTGGCCTTAACTTTTTTCCCCCACCAAATATCATCTTTCTAAATTGACCTCTGTTGTGTGTACGTGTTATAATATGCATGGAACAAATTTTAGCTACAAAACTGGTTAATAAACATTACTACATATTTTAAAAATTTAAGCATTAAATTTCATGTTTTATACGCTTTTAATATACGTGTCAAATTTTGTGTTGTTTGGTTTTTTTTTTTTTTTTTTCAATATGAACTATAAGCTTATGTTTTTAGTATAATTTTAAACTATAAAAACTTGTAATTTAAACAATTTCTCTCTTCTCCATTTTCTATCCTCTCTATTCCACCTCAATCAAATAGACATTGTATTAGGTATCTTTCACTTAGCACAATTGGTTAATAAAGGACAAATTTATTAAGCTACACGAGAGTGACATGACATGGGAGACCTTTTAGACCTATCTAGCACGTAAGAAGAAAAAAAAAAAAAAAAAAAAAACTTAGCAGGTCTAGCACGTTGAGGAGGAGGAGGAGGATAGTTCAGGTATTACCTACAACTTAATGCCTATAAAATTAGTTTTTCTCCACTATTCTCTTCTCCATTTTCTATTCTCTTGTTTCACCTCAATCAAATGGACATTGTATCAGGTATCTTTCATTTAGCACAATTGGTTAATAAAGGAAAAATTTATTAAGCTACATGAGAGTGACATGACATGGGGAGACCTTTTAGCCTATCTAGCACGACGAAAAAAAAAAAAAAAAACTTAGCAGGTCTAGCATGTTAGAGGAGGAGGGATAGTTTAGTCATTACCTGCTACTAAATGCCTATAAAATTAGTTGTTTCTCTACTATTCTCTTCTCCATTTTCTATCCTCTCTATTTCACCTCAATCAAATGGACATTGTATTAGGTATCTTTCACTTAGCACAATTGGTTAATAAAGCACAAATTTATTAAGCTACACGAGAGTGACATGACATGGGGAGACCTTTTAGCATGTCTAGCATGAAAATAATTCATCTCTTTGTGTTGAATTTTATGTGATTCGGAAATATTTCTAAATCTTATATTTAATTGGAAAATTTGAGGACAATCAGCTAAAAATCTATCTTCAACTTTATTTAAAATGCCTATAAAATAGGGTATTTTCTTACTAATTCATGACATTAAAACAAACTTTTCAAAATTTAAGTTAAAAGAAAAAGAAAAAAAATTATGATACTTAAAAAAAAAAAAAAAAAAAAAAAAAAACCTTATGTACATGCATAGGGTGTCTGATGAAGCTAGTTTTATGTAAGAATTTAGCCAATAATCATGACTTTAACATGTGTCAATTATAGGATGAGTTTTGAGTACATGTTGCTTGCAGTTGAAGAGAGTAGGCCACGACCGCCAATCTAACAATGGATCTGGGTTGAGGTGTTACGTATGATATTGTAAGTGAGGTATTTGTGGCTTTAGTATCATGCGCATGTGATACGANATTGATGACATAGTTATTGATCTTTTAATACATATGTCAAATTTGTGTTGTTTGGATATATTTTTTTAATATGAACTATAAGCTTATGTTTATAGTATAATTTTAAACTATAAAAACTTGTAATTTAAACAATTTATTGATGACATAGTTATTGATTTTTAATTTTCTAGAAATTTGCAAGCATGGAAGATATATGAAGAAGATATAGTCTAATGGTAGATTTGTCAAACTTCACTTCCAATAAAAAAGATATTGAATAAGATTGCAGTTTAAGGGTACAACCACTTTGTAGCTAAACTATGTCCATATGGTGAAGGTAATTTGGTGTTGATTACTTAGGCAAATGCATATGATGAATGCACTACTGGAATTAGTTGGAGTTCGGACAAAATGAAAAAGGTAATGCTATTTTTTTTATTAAAATAAAAAATACTACTTTTTTAAGGCTAAATTATAAGTTGCACCATTTAAGTTTGACTGAAATTCATTTCAATCCTTTAACTTTAATTCAATTGAGTTCTTTAAGTTTCAAATTTTGTTCATTAAGGCATTTTTTCCAATTCCGTTAAAAAATTTACTGTTAAGTATGCAATTAACTAATGAAAAAGTTAGTTTGAAAAAAATTATCTTTAGTATCATGCGCATGTGATACGAATTGAATCAACTACGTGAAAAAAGATACGAATCGCAGATAAGTATTGATCATATTTATGAATCGTATGCTATACGTATTGTATAAAATCGAGTGACAACTGTACAGAAATAGATGGCTTAGAATTACTTGTGCAAAACGTCTAGGACCAAGACCACACATATAAAACCACAACTCTCTGTGTGGTAGGCAACGAGTAATAGAGAAAAAGTTGTAGGTCCATTTAAAAGTAACAAACAATTAATCATGATCAATTATGAGACGTGTTACGTTTATAATATTTTTACTAGTTATGGGTATATTTTTTTGAGAAAAAAGTGAAATTTACATCTATTATAATTTGAGGATTACTATATATTTCAATTCCAAAATACTTAGGGGTGCGATAAAAAAATAACTAAGACTGTAGTGAGTATTATGCGTTTGTGGATGAAATATTTTTTTTATCACACTCTTAGTTATTTCGTGATTGAAAAATGTAATAATCCCAAATTATAATAGATGTAAATTATTATTTTTTCTTAAAATAATAAAAGAGCCTCTAAGCATGCACATTAAAGGATCTTTTCTTTTTTTTGATAGTATCTATTTACTTTTTTTTTTTTTTGGGATAAACTTGAGGACGTTAAAAAAAAAAATTTTAATTTGAAGATAAACTTGAGGATGATTTATTTTAAAGGGAAAAAAAAAATGAAAAAACAACACCAACAAACGTATAGTTGACGTGATATAGTTTTTTTTTTTTTTTTTCCTCAAAGAAACTGTAAGACGAAGAGAGAAAAATTAAATTAAAATAATATAAAATAGAAAATGCAGCCACAAAAGATGATACCAAGAGGAGGGGTCATTCTACGGTACCCATGCTTTTTTTAGGGGGGTACGGTACCCATGTAAATTTTGACCGTAGATCTTACTTGTTTTAATCTTGGCCATTTATTTATTTTTAATGGAATACTTGTCACCGGTCAAGTAGGTAATGTATAAATTTAAAAAAAAAAAAAAAAAATCTTTGCTCTTGCATTCTCTCTCAAATTGCTTCCCTCTCTTGCATTCGGTGAAAGATTCTCAGAAAAAACAGACTTACCCCATTCTCTCTTGCATTCTCTCTCAAATTGCTTCCCTCTCTTGCATTCGGTGAAAGATTCTCAAAAAAAACAGACTTACCCCATTCTCTCTTGCATTCTCTCCCTCAAAATTCTTCTCTCTTAAACTTGTTTGATCGAAATTGGTTTGTTATCATTGAAGCTAAGGATGAAAATGACAAAACCCTAAGTTGTGAAATCTCAGAATTAATTATTAGCATGTTTGTTTTCTTTCCCCAAGTTGTTTGTTAGTTTTTTGGATTCAACTATTTTTTAGATCAACTGATTAGAGTTTATTGCACCTCTAATCATTGATCCCTCTCTCTATTTGATATGGCCGTAGTCTAATTTTGTATTGTGGGTATTGTGTATGGGGTGGGTGGGGAGGAGGACTAGAGGTACAGGTTCTGGCAGCAAAAGATGATGCTATATTTGGTTAATTAAATTATCTCTATAAACTTCTACTCGTTTTTTTTTTTTTTTTTTCATTTTACTTTATTTGGTTAATTTAAATAGGTCAAGTAGGTAATGTATAAATGAAAAAAAAAAAAAAAAAAAAAAATCTTTTCTCTCGCGTTCTCTCTCAAATTGCTTCCCTCTCTTGCATTCGGTGAAAGATTCTCAGAAAAAACAGACTTACCCCATTCTCTCTTGCATTCTCTCCCTCAAAATTCTTCTCTCTTAAACTTGTTTGATCGAAATTGGTTTGTTATCATTGAAGGTAAGGATGAAAATGACAAAACCCTAATTTCATGCAAGTTGTGAAATCTCAGAATTAATTATTAGCATGTTTGTTTTCTTTCCCCAAGTTGTTTGTTAGTTTTTTGGATTCAACTATTTTTTAGATCAACTGATTAGAGTCTATTGCACCTCTAATCATTGATCCCTCTCTCTATTTGATATGGCCGTAGTCTAATTTTGTACTGTGGGTATTGTGTACGGGGTGGGTGGGGAGGAGGACTAGAGGTACAGGTTCTGGTAGTAAAAGATGATGCTATATTTGGTTAATTAAATTATCTCTATAAACTTCTACTCGTTTATTTATTTATTTATTTATTTAAATTTTACTTTATTTGGTTAATTTAAATTATCATCTCGATAGTAGTAGAGATGCCATATCCATCTGTGCCAACAATTTATATGTTTTTTAGTTTTCTAAAGTACATGAATTATATTAACTAGAACATCTAAGTAAAGTATTATGAATTTATGATTCATATTGCTTGTTGGGAGAAATTGCCTTCCTATATATGTTTGGATTTATATGTTCTCTTTACTATTAAAACAATAAGACCTAATTTTCTTTTGTAATATTCTAGATCTGTGTTCCTATTACTGCAATAATGGTCTATACTACTCATTGTTAACTAGAGCAATCCAAACTCATTGACAACCATATATCTCAACCCCTAGACTTAAAGACTGTTTGTTAAAAAAAAAATGATAGGTAAGACTCTTTGAATTTATGCTGGATTTCCCCTGTTTTTGAGTAGGGGTTTATTTTGCTTTAGGTTGGTCTTTGTGATTTAGAGGTCTGATGGTTTGGTTGTTTCAAGTGTGAGGTCTGATGGCCTAGACTTTGTAAAGTTTTAAATTGATACCCTTTCGGTTAATTAGGAGAAGAAAGGCCTAAAGCTTTCAGATCGCTTTCTGCAAGTGTTGTTTGTGGACCTTGAATGTTTTGATCTTTAGGATGCAAATATGATAAGGCTTTTGGTAGATAGTTACAACAAGCTAATTCTAGTTATTATGGAGATTCCTTCCAAAGACCATCCTTCTGATCCTGCACATGATTTTGTTCTTTTAGGAGTAAAGTACTTACTCTCTGTAGAATCAATGGCATCTTGGAGGCACTAGTCACAGATATTTGCTTGATGCATCATTGTTAAGTCATGTTTTATCCATCTTCCTAAATTCTACATTAAGATGTTGTCTTGAGTTACGCAATGCCAATTATAAAATTCCAATTTACATTTCTAATAATTTGTATGCAAATTGTGATACTTATTCTAATAAATGATATTTTAAAACAATTACAAAGGTAGAGTTCTAAATCCAAAAAAAAATGTGAGTTCTAATGTTACAAGTATTGAATTTAATCAATGTTCAAGCTATGCAAGCTTCTCACTGTCATTCATTGACAGATATTTACCTGAATCCTTGCATGTTTATGCATGTCAAATAGAGAGAAACAGTTGGCCACATTGATGTAGATGCAAGTTTTCTCTTACTAGCTTCTCACTATCACTCATTGACAAATATTTCCTTGAAACCTTGCATGTTCATGCATGTCAATTTTTTTTTGCTTGGGCTTGACTTGTTTATTAAACGAGCCTAAAACTAAGGCTCAAGCTTCGCTTATTTAAAATTAAGGCTCAAGTTGAATGCTAGAAAATACCAACTTATCTATGTTTTGGCAATGAACTTTGAGAAAGTAACTTGTGCTTAATTGTTAAAGAAATTTTAATCATGGATTTCTTGCTGTTTCTTTACATATAAATTTTTTTTTTTAAATGCTTCACATATTATAATTTTATTTTTGAATGATAAAAAAACTAGTCTCCCTTTCAAAAGAAAAAAGAAAAAGAAAAAGACAATTCACTAAATCACCAAAGATAAACATTCAATCTCCCATTCATTAAATATAAAAACAATTCACTAAATCATAAACAGTCTCTCAGTCATCATTTAAAACAAATCATTGTCATTTTAGTAACCAAAAATAATCATGTAGCAGAATTTTTCTAGCATTTTCTATAATTTTGGAACATTCATTTTCTTTTGAAAGTACTAGATTTGATGCTAACTTATATCACAAATGTTCAGACTAGTTGTGCTTGGCAAAAAGCAATTATTAAGTACAAAACTTAACAAAATTACATATCAAATTATTATTAAGCACTAAGAGAAAGAAATAATACCACTGTTTGCACGCTTTTTGTTCGCATGTCTTGCCCAGTTGTGCTTGGCAAAAAGTCCAATATATGTATACATCTTTCTAAACTAAAGTCAATGATACATAAGTACTAGTGATTATTATTGTCATTCATAGGGATATAAATCTACAAGTACAAATTAACAATGTATTAGTATGTGTTAACGCAAAATACAAAGTGCGTTGAGTAAAATTACATGTTCACAAAACATCAATTATGACATATACTTGTCATCGTCCTTATACGTATTTTTAAACCATTCCAGTGTGGGATTGCCATCTTCATCAATCAATTTTTGCTTCAAGCATATATATAAAGAAATAAGTAAGTATAAAAGTACTATTAGATGTGATATTGGTACTACTCAGTGTGACAATGGAACTATCAAATGTGAGAAAAAAATTAAGGGAACCACTAAATGTGACAAAAGATCTGTCAAATGTGATGTTGGTACTGCCAAATGTGACAATGGAACCTTCAATGTGAGGAAAAAAAAAAAGAGAACCACCAAATGTGACAAAATAACAGTCACATGTGATGTTGGAACTGTACAATGTGAAGATGAAACCGTTAAATGTGAGAAAAAATAAAGGAACTATTGAATGTGACAAAAGTATAGTCATATGTGATGTTGGTACTGCACAATGTGAGGAAGAAATCGTCAAATGTGAGAAAAAAAATAAGGGAACCACCAAATGTGACAAAAGTACTGTTAAATGTGATGTTGAAACTGCAATATGTGAGGATGAAACCGTTAAATGTGAGAAAAAAAATAAGGGAACCATCAAATATGACAAAAAAATTGTCACATGTGATATTGAAACTGCATAATGTAAGGATAGAACTGTCAAATGTAAGAAAAAAAAAATAAGGGAAACATCAAATGTGACAAAAGTATTGTCAAATGTGATGTTGAAACTGTACAATGTAAGGATGAAACTATCAAATGTGAGAAAAAGAATAAAGGAACCACCAAATGTGAGAAAATAACTGTCACATATGATGTTGAAACTGCACAATGTGAGGATGAAACCGTCAAGTGTGAGAAAAACATAAGGGAACCACCCAATGTGACAAAAGAACTATCATATGTGATATTGAAACCGCAAAATGTGAGGATGGAACCGTCAAATGTGAGAAACAAAGGTAAAGGAAGCACCAAATGTGAGAAAAAAAACTATCACATGTAATGTTGGAACTACACAATGTGAGGATAGAACCGTCAAATGTGATAAAAAAGTAAAGGAACCACTAAATGTGAGAAAAGAACTATCACATGTAATGTTGGAACTGCACAATGTGAAGATGAAACCATCAAGTGTGAGAAAAAAGTAAGGGAATCACCCAGTGTGACAAAATAACTTTTATATGTGATGTTAGAACCGCACAATGTGAGGATGGAACCATTAAATGTGAGAAAAAGAAAGTAAGAGAACTACCAAATTTGAGAAAAAAACAATCACATGTAATGTTGGAACTGCATAATGTGAGGATGGAACTATCAAATGTAAGAAAAAAGTAAGGGAACCACCAAATGTGAGAAAAGAACTATCACATGTGATGTTGGAACTGCATAATGTGAGGATGGAACTATCAAGTGTGAGAAAAAAGTAAAGAAACCACCCAATGTGACAAAATAACTATTATATGCAATGTTGGAATCACACAATATGAGGATGCAACCGTCAAATGTGAGAAAAAAACAGTAAGGGAACCACCAAATATGAGAAAAAAACTATCATATGTGATGTTGGAATTGCACAATGTGAGGATGAAATTGTCAAATGTGAGAAAAAAATTAAGGGAACCACCAAATGTGAGAAAAGAACTGTCACTTGTGATGTTGGAACTACACAATGTAAGGATGGAACCGTCAAGTGTGAGAAAAAAAATTTCACCGTGATGTTAGAACTATACGATATGAGGATGGAACCGTCGAATGTGAGAAAAAAAGTAAGGAAACCACCAAATGTGAAAAAAAAACTGTTACATGCGATGTTAGAACTGCACATTGTGAAAATGGAACCGTCAAATGTGAGAAAAAAGTAACCTAGTGTAACAGGTTACCTACTAGTGGGTACCGTACCCCTTTTTTAGGGGTACCATACAATTACTCTTCATTTAAAGGTTCCCAACTGAAGTGTCCATATGTTGGTGTATACCACATCTTGAAAGGAAGCTTTAATTTCCTAAAATTATTTTGAAGATCTTTGTCATTATTTAATTTGAGTCTTAAAAAGAATTTATTTCTATGCGAATTTTTTTTTCCTAAAAGATAAAAAAGAGATTTCTTAAACAAAAACTATCTCTGAGAATAAAATAATTTTATTTCAATCTTGTTTCCAAGGATAATGATAAAATTTCATTAATATCACAATGTGGATAAGAGCTCATTAGTCCATATTCTTTCTGTATCAATAGATTTAATATAAAACCATATCTAGCTAACACATAGGCATCTGTGCTGGAAATCTTTGAGGCTATCCACATACCCATAACTTTCAAAAGTCTTCCTTTATATAATTTAAGAGGAAAAAACACAAACGACATTTCTGTTGGAAAATTTAGAGCCCAGTTGATAGAATTAACAAGTTTTAAACTCAAGTTGTTAATTAGATTTATTATGAATAAAACTTGTTAAAAATAAAAAAACATCAATATCATGTCAAAATCATGTAGCGGAAATAATAAATAAGACAAGATATGATGACCCAAGAAAACTAATGAAACCAACCAGTTTCACAATAAAAAACCTAGGGGGAAACCTTCCCAAAAAGCAATCCACTATAGTAAAGAGAAGTTTCAAATCTAGTACAAAACCTTTGTCCCTAGACTCTACAATCCCTGTAGATGAACTCACAGCAGAAATCTTCTACTACTTCAGAACCTCTGAACTCTTCAATATATGAACGCCACCCTTTGATGTTGCACGAATCCCAATATATGACTAACTCCTTTGCACGAATCCTAGTACGTGACTCACTCACCAACTTGAGGAAAAAGAATGTTGGCTGCAAAGCTTTTCACTTCATCAACAATAAAGATCAATAAGTACTTGGTTACAAAACCCTAAGGCGCAAAGACGCAGTAGCTTCTTTCAGAGAGAATAAAGCATCGGTCACCTATTGTATATGTTCTCCTTGTATTATTTTATGTGACGGCCTCTAAAATAAACCTTATATAGGTCTAGGGTTGTGAAAAAAGAAACCCTACACAAATACATAAGCTTAGCCCAAAAACAGAAATCTGAATTTTTGTAACCTCGACAGATAGCAGGTGTCGAGCAGGTGTCGAGAAGGTGTCGAGGTTTAATGAATCTCAACAGATACAGCTATCGAGAAGGTGTCGAGCAGGTGTCGAGGGAACAGAAGCTTTCTCGATTGATCGGCCAGCTATCGAGAAGCTATCGAGATTGCGATAAGAATCAGCTGAAGAGCTCGATAGATAGCTAGGTGTCGAGGAGGTGTCGAGCAGCTATCGAGCTATAAAATTCAGCACTTTCTCACTTGATTCTTGGATAAACTTGCATGGCTTTAACACTTGAACTTGAAACAAGGTTTCTTTAAGTATTAAACACATCCTAGATCTACCTAAATACAAGTAAAGTGCGTTTTGTCAAAGGATTAGCCAATTACATAAAAGAATGACATATGTTCTTTAACAAATGAAATCACATATGTCCTAACAATCTCCCCTTTTGGCAATCCGTGACAAAATCACAACAAACAAATGAACATATGAAAGAAGTCATAAATCACTCAACTCATACTCACTTGTTGAATACAATAAAATCTATCCTAACACAAACTCTTGAAAAACTTTGCATGAAGAGAGTTTATGGCAAGTAGACTTTGACAATCCGTATTTCTGAAACACTTTAAACAAAACTCATCAAGACATCTTTGTGTAAAACAAAAATAATAGATTGTATACATGTATAATGAACATGCGTATAAAGATAGAGATGAAACAACACATGAAGAGAGAGGTGAAAGAATCATACATCCACATATAGAGAGAAAATAAGTACAATGTATGTAAAATTGGTCACAAGACCTCACATACAAGATCAATGTATCTATAAAGAATAGAAAAGAAAAGATACATCAAAACCTCACTACATCTCTTAAATATCAACACTCCCCCTATCAGTCAACACTCCCCCTATCAAAATGAAACACATCTCCCCCTTACAAAGGAATGTATTTCTCCCCCTACATGTAGAATATTTAAAAAGAAACACATATTTCCACAATTTCTCCCCCTTTTTGTCATGATTGACAAAGGGTACAAGAAGCTAGAAAGCTTCACCTGAGAAACATAAAGATGATCAAGGATGATCAAGGGGGTACAAAGAAATCCATAAAAATGCATGAATGTAATGAAATAAGATGCTATGGATGACAAGATAAAAGAAGGATGCAAAACACACACACACACACACACACACACACACACTAAACAAGTCTAACAAATTTTATATTTCAAAAACAAGTTAAGATAGTTTAGTGAGCATACATTAGCACATGTAAAACCTTGTGATGGCCAAATCACATTGTACCTGCATGTGTATCAAAAGTAGCAAAGAATATTGCATGTTGTGTGTGAAAAACATCGCAAAATTGCATATGTGTATACATGTTATGACGATCTGAGATATGAGAAAATAACTTTAACTGACACACAATTGTAATTATTTGATGGGGACTATCACCTTCGAGGTACATCCTATAACTCCTACATCTCCTAGAATACACGTTTACAACCATATTTAAAGCATTTTTTTTTAAATCTTTTTGCTTTTTATTTTTCTTTACATATTTTCTTTTATTTTAGCATATCATGCATGAGCATATAAAAGAGAGAAAAGAAATACCCAAGATGTTAAGCATAGACATTGCACTTTTGCTATGCCGAAGCATACGAATGTCTTTGACACTGCACTTTTGCTATGCCGAAGCATACAAATGTCATATTATGATTGGCGGGAAACAGTGGTAAGATCGTTATTTATACCTTTCTCTTAGGATTTTCTAGTCCTACCCGCAAGAAAGAGTGATACGAGTGTTAAGTTTAAGAGATAACTTAATCTTACTCATCACAAACAAGAGTCACAAAGCTCACTTGCTTAGTTGTGCATAGAGATGCTCATCTAAGCTACACAAGATACAAAGTTTAGAAACTTTATTTCAATGGCCATCCAAGGTACATAAGTACCAAAGTACACAAAACACACACTGTTTTTGTATTTTTATGATTTTTCTCTTTCTTTTTATTATTTTATTTTGAAAACAAAACAAAAAACTAAACAACCAAACAAAAAACAGACAAACAGCATGAAAGCATGAAAGAAATATGCATATGCATGAAGGTATGATAGAAAGATGTAGATGCATGAAAACATGATTCCAAAAGTAGATAAGAAATCAAGCAAAGAAAGTCCTACTATAGATAGAAAGAATTTAAAGGAGAGGACAAACAGAGAAGACAATTAAGTCTTAGGCTCCTTTCTCACCCATACAGCACGAGTCTTTGGCCGTGAAGATGAAAATGCACGTGTCCTAGTATGTCTACTAAAGGATATAGAAGAATTAGAATTCTCCTGAAATTGAGTTAAAAAGTTCAAGACTTTTAATAACTCTCCAAACAAAGGTGCAAGTCCTTGAGAGGAAACCTGTGACCGTTTGGACAATTGCTTATGAGGATACAACTTAAAGCAATTAGGACGAATGTGTCCAAAAACACCACAATGGTGACAAACATGAGGTTTAGCAAAGGATTTAGAATTAGCTAAAACAGTTTTGGATTTTATACCTTTATCACCTTTCTCAAATTGGAGCATAAAGATAGTCTTTGATCTAGAAGCCGTGAAAGAGGAGGGGCTGGAGGAAACAGCATATCCTAAGCCAGTCATATTAGAATTAGGCTTTTGAGCACTTAATACCTTATCAAGCTTTGCACTAGACATCCTCTCTATTTGAGTTCTAGCTTGACTAAGCTCAACCTCAAGATTCTTGACCTTCTCTTCTAATGAGGTGTTCTCCAAAATAAGAGTCTCAACTAACCTTGTAGTCTCATCTAGCTTAACTAATAGATCAGTTTTTTCAGTTTTTACCGCAGTAAGCTCTTTTCTACAAAGATGAGAAGTCTTTTAAGATTTTATGAACTCCGTGCATAGCGTATCATAGGCTTTTTGAAGGGTCATCTTCTTGAGTACTTCATCATCAAAAGAATCCTCATTGTCACTAGCACTCTCCATAGTCACCTTATTGGTTGTGGCAGCAAAGGCCATAACGTGATGACATTCATCCACAAACTCATCAGAAGAGTCATCCTCAGTGTTACTTCAAGTAGCAACCAACCATTTATCTTCTGACTTCTTGGTCTTTTCCTTCGTTAGGTAGTTTGGACACTTTATCCTCGTATGACCAAAACCTTTGCACTCATGGCATTGGATGAGGGGTTTCTCATTCTTGCCCTTCCTTGAGGATTTAGATTTCCTAGGAGGTTTTCCTTTATCCTTTTCCTAAATTGAAGAAGTTTGATAATCTCATCAGTTATGAATGATAGATCCTCATCCTCATTATCATCTTCATCTTCATCTTTGCTTTCAGAGTCCTCAATCTCTTCCTCTATACCCTTAAGAGCCAAGTTTTTGCTCTTTCCACCTTTTTCCATTGAGCCTAATCCCATCTCATAGGTTTGAAGGTTCCCTACAAGCTTAGTCAAAGGAATTTGATCAATGTCCTTGACTTCTTCAATGACAGTGATCTTGGCATGGAATCTTTCAGGTAAGGACCTAAATATTTTCCTAATAATTTTAGATTCTGCTATAAATTCTCCAAGGTTAAAAGCAGAATTCACAATATCCATGAGTTGAGCATAGAACTCATCAAAGGTCTCATCCTCCTCCATCCTTATTTTTTCAAAACTACTGGTGAGTCTTTGAAGCTTCACAGTCTTTACTGCCTTGGTACCTTTATAGGTGGTCTCAATAATGGTCCATGCTTCCTTGACAACTTCTGTGGATGATATTTTCTTGAATTCCTCATTGGTCACCCCACAAAACAAAGCATTCAAGGCCCATACTGTTGAAATTTGCCGCAATGATTGTTGCATCATCCCAATCCACCGACGCTTCCTTTGGCTTAATCCAACCAACTTCAACAGCTTGCCATACCTATTCACCTAAAGCCTGCAAAAAAACTTTCATACGAACTTTTCTAGTATGCATAATTAGTTCCATCAAATAAAGGATGAATTAAAAGAGATTGTCCACGATCCATGACAACGTGGGTCAAGGATCACACTCAGGAAATTAATCCAATCAGAGTGAACCCGCTCTGATACCACTTGTTGGAAAATTTAGACCCCGGTTGATAGAATTAACAAGTTTTAAACCCAAGTTGTTAATTAGATTTATTATGAATAAAACTTGTTAAAAACAAACAAACATCAATATCACGTCAACATCATGCAGCGGAAATAATAAATAAGAAAAGATATGATGACCTAGGAAAACTAATGAAACAAACTAGTTTCACAGTAAAAAACCTAGGGGGAAACCTTCCCAAAAAGCAATCCACTATAGTAAAGAGAAGTTTCAGATCTAGTACAAAACCTTTGTCCCTAGACTCTACAATCCCTGTAGATGAACTCACAACAGAAACCTTCTACTGCTTCAGAACCTCTGAACTCTTCAATAGATGAACACCACCCTTTGATGTTGCACGAATCCCAATACGTGACTAACTCCTTTGCACGAATCCTAGTACGTGACTCACTCACCAACTTGAGGAAGTTATTACCTAATTAATACTAGCATTCTCTCTCTCCTTATTTATTACTTTCTACCAAATAATATTTTCTTCAACACAATCTAACAAAAAAAAATTGAAAACTAATCCCATTTTACACCATCTCTCTCTCTCTCTCTCTCTCTCTCTCTCTCTCTCTCTCTATATATATATATATATATATATAAGCTACGTTATTACAGCTTAAGCTATATATAAAAAAAAAATGATCTGCAGTACATGGAAAATCCAAACAATTCTATATAAAACCTGACAAGTTGAACGGGCTACAAGAGTATATGGAGTTTCATCAGATTTGAAGGAGTTATAAAAAATTTAATTATATATCTAGATTGATAGAAGAATTGGGTCCTTGGTTCAGCGGTCGAATTGCCGTTTGTTTTGAAAAAAAATAATTTTCGAAAACTTTTTTTTTTAGGTGTATGTTTGCAAGTAAAATATAGTCATACTTGTAAAATATTTTCCATTAACAATTAAATCTTTTTATAAAAAAAGTTTAAAATGTTTTATCTTTAAAAATTTGGTAAAACATATTCCAAAAACATATAGTGACTTCCCCTCTCCCATCTAATCACAAGGTCACAAATCCTGTGATTAAAGACATTGCTCTGATGATTGGTGCCTGCGGTCTGGTGGAGAGGGGAGAAGTCACTATATGTTTTACCAAATTTTTAAAGATAAAACATTTTACAACTTTTTTCATAAAAGATTTTATTGTTAATGAAAAATATTTTACAAGTTTGACTATATTTTACTTGCAAACAAACATCTAAAAATGGAAAAAAAAAACATCTTTCTAATTTTTTTTTCTTTTTCAAAACAAACAGAACGTTAGATTCAATACCTATGGTAATAAGCCTCTAAACCTATATTAGTTGGGCTTGATTGGCCAATTTGACCGCTGAACCAAGGACCCAATTCTTCTATCAATCTAGATAAATAATTAAATTTTTTATATAACTCCTTCAAATCTGATGAAACTCCACATATTTCTTGTAGCCCGTTCTACTTGTCAGGTTTTATATAGAATTGTTTAAATTTTCCATGAAATGCAAATCATTTTTTTTTAATATAGCTTAAGGTGTAATAACGTAGCTTATATATATCTATATATATATATATATATAGAGAGAGAGAGAGAGAGAGAGATGGTGTAAAATGGGATTATCTTTCAATTTTTTTTTTTGTTAGATTGTGTTGAAGAAAATATTATTTGGTGGAAAGCAATAAATAAGGAGAGAGAGAATGCTAGTAATAATTAGGTAATAAGGTGGAAAACAATAGCATTTAATGGTGTTTTTTAACCATTAGATCTCTTAGAAATCTATGGTGTAAAAAAAGTGTAAGTTTATAAGAGTTACACCAGGTGTAACTTGAACCCATCTCATAATCTATATATCTATATAATATCCAAAAGTACAATATTTACTGTTATTATACTTTTATTGAGCCACATCAACATAACATTTTGGTTAATTTAGTCCACTTGGCCCATTTCAGTCCAATTATGTCCACTTCAGTCAATTCGGCCCACTCCGGTCCATTCGGTCAACTTTAGTCCATTCTGTCTACTTCAGTACACTTTGGTCTGCTTTTTGGTCTATTTCGGTCCATTTAGTCCTTTTAGTCCATTCAGTCCACTTATGTCAGATTCTCAGCATAATGTTGGTAGGATCTTTATAAAATTACGTTTTTCTTATATGTTATTAAAGTCTTGTATTTTTCTTTTCTAATGTTAGTAATGAATTTACTTATATTTGTTTCATCTTTAGGTCATTCCAGACATGTAGAGGATGAATTTTTTGTAAATAATACTAGAAAAATATTCTAACCACACATTATATTATTTAAAATATATCTAATCTTATAATATAATTGAGTGTAAAATGTATTATGTTTTCTTGTAAAAAATCTTACAAAATATAAAACACATTCAAATAACAAATACACTTAATTTATAAAATCTAATATATTGTATAAACTATAATTTGTTAGAAAATAATCACATTATTTTAAGAAGATTTTGGGACTAATACTTATAAGTTGTCAAATTTTTTCTGCACATGACTCTGGTCTCTGACTAGTACTATATATATATATATATAAAAGGTGAAATGTAACATTTATTTTTGTTGTACTTCTGTTAAGCCACATCATCATTTATTTTCTCCTTATTAATTTATCTCCTTTTTTTATGGAGATTTTTAATTTATAACCTTAAAATTACACTTCCCCTCACTTCTATCATTTATCTTCCATTTCCTTTATATCTTAATGACTAATGTTACAATTCCTCCATCCATTTATTTTTCTTTTATTTTGACTCTTCTTCTCATCATTTTATTTACTATAAAAATGTACTATTCTCTCTTTTTTTTCAATCCATATTTTGCCACAAAAATGATGAATACTCTCTCTCTCTCTCTCTCTCTCTCTCTCTCTCTACTTTAGGTTGATAAATTTTTGTGTTGAAGTCTACTTTGGGTTGATGTGATTTGATCGAGTTTTAATTTTTGTTATCTTTTCTCTTTAAATTTTTATTTATTTATTTATTTTATTTTATTTTAGAATCATCTTTGTTTTGATTGTTAAATGTTATCTTCTGAAATTATATAGTATAAAATGTTATAATGTTATTTTATTACGTAGCATTACTCGGATAATTTAGCGTTTACAATTTTACATTTTTTCTTTCAGTATTCTTCATTTCTTCTACTCATCTTTTTTTTTTTTATTATAAAAATTTGCTATTTCTATTACATTATCTCAAAAAAAAAAAGTAATTATTCCTCCGCTCCTCTCTCTCTCTCTCTCTCTCTCTCTCTCTCTCAATTATTTATTCTTTATTGTAACTCTACTTAGATTGATGAGTTTTGGTGCTTTTGTATCTCTACTTTGGGTTAATACATTTTGGCGGTGTGCCTTTTGAGTTCTTCATCACATGTACTTTCTCTTTCTCTTATAGTTTTGTTTGAATTAATTCTTCGATATTTTGAAAGTGAGAATTTGAATTTATGTCAAATACACGGTACATGGCTAAGTATTTGAATGTGCTTATCAATTATAAATTTATGATGATGTTTGATTATCATGATAATCTCTTTACGAAAATGAGAAATTTGAATAATTAATTTGAAACTTAAAATAGTTTAAGATGGAGGAGACCAAGAACCAGTTGTTGTTTCTATACCAATGATTCTTACCGGTATTATTTGTTACTCAATAACCTTGGTATCTGTCATGTTCACCGGCCACCTTGGTGACTTGAGCTTGCAGGTGCTAAGATATCCAAAGAAATAGTAGTCAAACAAATGCAAGGCTGTATTAAATATAGGAAGTACGTAGGGTACTGTACCCGTGTCATATCTATGTCATACTAGAGTCATATCATTCATTCCATGTTATAATCTTTCAAGAAATTGCTGGTGTCACCATGTCAAACCCTTACCCATGTCTGTGTTCATGCTTCCTAGATATCAATGTATTATATATGTTTTCTGGGGTACAAATAAGTATCAAAGCATAATAAATAGACCTAAGATTTGGTGTGTGTATATATATATAGAGGGTTGCTACGTTCACAACAATTTTACAACATTTTCACAACAAATCATAGGTAGTTAGTTGTTACTGGTTCAAATTTGAACCTAACACTAAGATTACTTTTTTGCCCCAACAATAACAACCAGTAACAATCTGCCACTTAAGATTTGTTGTGAAAATGTTGTAAAAATGTTGTGGACATATCATTTCTCATATATATATATATATATATATCTTGTGGAGGAAGAAGGCTTAAATAGGAGAGCAAAAGTAGCAGGAGAAATTGTTTGTTGCTATTTTTTTATTTTAAAAGTTGTTTTCTCCTTCATGGACAGTTTTTTTCTGGCTTGATCCTACAGAAAGAGCACATACAAACAGACTTCTTGTGAAGGATGAGTTTATTTACAACAGCTTATATTGCTTAAAAATTAAGCTAGGAAAATACTTAAAAGATGTGAAATTTGAAAATTTGTACTTGAGCTAATAAGTCAGAAGATGAGCCATATACCGTTGTTGCTAGCTATAGGCAGCCACTCCTCCTTTCCCAAGCATCCAATTTGGATATCAAACAGTTTAGCTGATGATGTATTGTTAGTGGCAGTGTCACAGATAATTCTAATACCAAATTTTGGAGAAGAGGGTCTTTCGGATGTCAATTGTCATGCCAGGAAAATATATTGTGTGTGTATGTGTGTATATATAGATATATATTGATCAATTTGATGTCCATTTCCCACTTAGTATCTCATTAAAAGGTCGAGGTTCCCTCTTAAAATGGAGGATTTTTTTTTTCTCAAATCCCATGAGCTGTCAACAGAACATGTAACCTTGAAAATCGATCTACCCTTCAACAAATAGGCATGGAGCCATGCAACCTGTATAGAGTCTAATGTTTCAAATAGCCTCCGTATGAACCACATAATGGCAGCCATGTTCCACTCAACCAGATTAGTAGCCTCAATAGAATCTTTGTTAGCAGCAGCAAAACATATGTGAGACAGATTCACTTAGGATGGTACATGAAACCATTGCATCCTGCTCTTTCTTGCTGCGTGAAACTTGTGAAAACTAGCATAATCAATGCAGAAAGGTAGGCGGGCAAATGATCCTCGCTGCATCTCTTCTTCACTTCAAAATATTCAAATAAACCACCTCTTAAAGCTATAGAATATTAGAAGATATACAAGTTTTGACAGAAGAAACAAATGTTTGAGGGATAACCAATAGCAACTAGCATATCAAGAATATATCCGCACTCCACAGAAACATAAGCTTGGAGAATACCAACCTTGTTTATACACCTACGAGGTTTTTTATTTTATTGTTATTTTTCAACCAGTTCTTGGAGCCAATAATAGATGTTACAGATCCAGGTATAAATGCAGTTTGTCAAGGGCTCACAAAATCATTCAAACATAACTTCATTCTCTTAGCCAAAATCTTAGTAATATATTGTATTGCAATATAGGCTGAGGTCAGTCAATTTTGAGGGGATTAGAACTAGAGTTAAAAATAGTAGTATTGGCCTCTCTATGAGCTTACAAGATAAAAATGAACCTTGAACAGCTTCAATTACTTCTCCAATAATAGGCTAGGCAGATTTGAAAAGATGAGCATTAAAACCATCAGGGCCAGGGCACTTCTAACCACTAAGAGAACACAAAATAGATTTTATTTCCTCAGTTGAAACATCCTTCGGTAAATCACTCTTGGAGACTCAGGGAACTGGTAATTAAGGATTTGAGATAACTTTCCCTCCATACTTGTTAGGATTCCTGCTGGAATGCCAAGAAAATTTTGATGGAAATTCACAGCCATACAGCTATCTGTTACATACATATTATGGCCCAGAAAGACCGTGTTCTTATAAAACAAGCAAACTAACCATGGGTAACATGTTGGTCTATGCTTAGCTTAGGGTTTTGAAGTAGATAATCCCTACATTAGGTTCATAGTGAAATGAAGTGCTTAGTAGTAAAGATGTAGCTGTTAAAGGCTTTTTAGTTTTTGCTATCTCTCTTTCAATCTCTCAATCATTCAAAAACTTCAACACATCTTCAATCTTGTTTACATCATCACTATAACAAATCTGACTTTTTTCAAGGGTCAAAACCCTTAAAAAAAGTATTAAAAAACCTTGAAAAAAATTATTTTAAGAGTCCAATTGACCTTTGATAACCTTCGAAACATGTACCGTCGAAAAAGAAATTTTAAAGGCCTTCATGACCCTTAAAAATTTAATTGAATTCTGAATGCCTCAAATCCTTACCACTTAGTGAATCTGAACTGTTTTGATCACCTAAATTAAGCCACCTTACTCTTGCTTTCTGTCTCAAGTAGCCTTGGTATTTCTCAAAGTCACAGCAATGATATTTTTCCCCTTTATGGCAGTGTTCTGATTTTGACCAGGATTATTAAATAGCCCCTATTGCACCTCTTCAAGATCTCTTTTTGCCTTGTTAACATTTTCAGTCAAACCCCCATCCTGTTGCGTATTAAACTTTTCAAATAAAATTTTAAGCCACTTCATCTTTCTAAAAACTATATGCATGGTCACACCATAGACGTCTCTGTTCTTAGTAATTCTGACTATATCCCACACTCAGTTCCCAAAAGTTGTAACACATTATTTCAGAACTCTATGTATTCAGTATTAGAGAGTATTTCACTTTATTTTATGAAGGTAATATAAGTGCAGAATTTTCTTTCAAAAGCCATTAATTTTGCTATAGCAGAACTAAAGACACTTACAGCCTGGCTGCAAAGAAAAAGAAAGCTCAAACAAAATCTCTGATACAAGTTAACAGCAGGTATTTTTTGGCAAGTATTAGCAACATATTAGCCTAGCCGGATCATTGATGATACATATATATTGACACTGGATATCCCAATTCAACAAAGGCATCTATTTCGAATAGTGTAACTGATCTTCATAGGCAATCCTCCTGGCATTTAAATTTTGTTCTTCACAACATCTACTTCACTTCTAATATTGTTTTTGTAAACTCTAGTATATTTCTTTACAACCAAATATTATATATAGCAGCTGACCAAGCTAGCACCATTAAATTTTTTATAACTTTTGCGCTCAATCTTTCAGAATGCTGATGTTAACTCATCCTCCAATTTCCAATCCGCTCATTTGATCTAAAAAATCTCATGCTCCTCTTCCAGCTCCTTCTCTAAATGAAAATTGACAAACAATTGCAAGCTAACTTTTCAATGATTCTGCACAGTTGACACTTACATTATAATTATTTGTTTTTCATTCTAGATTGGGTTAAGTGGATGTCTTGAAACACTTTGTGGGCAAGGATTTGGAGTAACAGAATAAATAATGCTGTGGATTCATTTACAAGCCTCTTCTATCATATCCATGCCCTTTGCTATCATCACAACCATCATCTGGTTCTATACAGAATCCATACTGATCTTACTTCATCAAGATACTGACATTGCAAAGATGGCCGCTCTCTTTATAAGGTTTCTCATTCTTGGATTATTTGCATATGGCTTCCTGCAAAACATCTTGAGGTCAATCTAATTGTGTGGCCCCTGGTCATAGTCACAGGACTAACATTGGTTATTCATGTGGAATCGCATATGCACTGGACATCTCTCAGTTTTGTGAGAGCACCAGTGGCAGCTTCAGTTTCATTATGGCTATCAGTCCTTATGTTGTCCATCTATTTGACTTGTTCAAAGAAATTTGAGCGTTCATGGCAGGGATTTTCATTGGAATCATTCCAATACATTCCTACAGACTTGAAAATAAGTGAGATTTTAATCCTATTGTGTCCACTATTCTTAATAATCTTTTTTTTAAAACCTAAAATTTGACATAGCCTTATTTTGATATCAGAATATATTTTTGAATGACAAGATATGAGGAATTTTTGATAAGATATAAATATGAACAAAACACTCACCAATGCTTGATGAAGTGGTTTAAATTTTAGAAATTATTCTTTATATTGGTGATATACCATGAATAAAATAAATTCTAAACTGATCTCAAATTAAACAGGCTAAAAGAACCTGGTCCATATTGAAATTAGCATTGTGACTAAAATCAACCCAATACATAAGTTGAACCCTAGGACATGGTATCAACCAAGGGGTTCTGGCACCAGGTCATTTAAGCATGATAACTTTTTGATCTGCCAGGTTATCATAAGCACAGACCTAATAAATATTACAAGTCCCCTAATTAAGGATTTTTGCTAGTTTGGAGCATTGGGCTTTCTAGATTATGGTTTTCTTAGCGGGACTTTTTGAAAAACTCAAGAACAACCACTTCATTGATTTCTATTTGGTAAGTTTCACTGTCCTTTTCCCTGGCTATACCAGTACAGATCTGATCTTTTTGCTTTAATAATTCTTTTCTGGATTAAAACTTCAACGTGAATACAGAAGCCTTTGCTTACATGTTCTCATATGGTCTCAGTGCTGCTGTAAGGTTAGTTGGAATAATACCTTTTCTTAAGTTGTCTTATTCTGTTGAAGGTCTGCATTTTTTTTTTTTTCATTTTCAGTGGGTAAAACTTGAAGGAAAATTCCTCCAACCCAATATAAATGTGGCATTTGAAATAACTATCAACATGTACTTAGTCACATAAATTTTTACCAGTTATATGACTTGTTCAAATGATTTAATGAAGTAATTAAGCATATGTGGATGGTCATCTAAGTGCCACATAATTTGTTGGAAGAGATTCTTCAAAACTGTTTATAGGAAAACTTTGTCCTTTCTCTAGTATGTTCCAAATATTGAAAAAAATATTACACTTATTGGGACAGCACAAGGGTGTCTAATGAGTTGGGAGCAAGCCTTCCTGATCAGGCTAAGAATGCCATGGGTGTGAGTCTAAAGCTCTCTCTCCTTGTTGCATTTATACTTGTTTTGGCTATTGGATTTGGTCACAAAACATGGATTGGTTTCTTCAGAGATAGTTCAAATATCATTATGCAATTTACATCAATGATTCCTCTGCTTTTGATTTCAATTTTCATTGATTCAGTGCTAGGTGTCATATCAGGTATGAATCTTACAATTTTATATGCCACGTCATTTCAATTATATATTCTCAGTTTCAATGCTATTGATTTTGATGTTGCAGGGGTGGCCAGAGGATGTGGCTGGTAGTGCTTGGCTGTCTATGTTAACTTCGCAACCATCCACATGAACTTTGAAAAGAATGTTCTTTGGTTGGGTAGAAGCATAAATTTAAATAAATTGTTAGATTCTAAATGTTTAGGATTAAATATTTAGATTTCTACTTTTGTGTATGTTGGCAAACCGAGATCAAAACATGTCTAGACTATGTATTAGACATGCTCATGATAAGTACAAGTTAGGATTCAAGAACTTACAAGCTGCAGAAAGGAGAAGTTAATTTCAATGAGGTTCAACTGATTGAAATTAAACTTTGACTGATCAAAAATCGCAGTCAGGATTTTATTTGCAGAATTTTATTTCAACCCAGGCACTATAAAAACGTCTAGGGTTTTAAGTGAAACACTTCTTGATATAAAAGAATAACCCTAACTACATTTTAGAGGTTCTTGGATGACTTTGGAGGTGCTCTTGTGAGATCTAAAAGGTACTATGCCTTTTCCTGGCAAAGTCACTACTTGAAATCATTCTTATACCATTAGAATTAGTAGATTTGAAGTTGCTGCAACAAGATCATACATAACTGATGATTTAAACCATCAAGGCAAACTGAAGAGTTTGAGTTGCTAAACCTTTGAGTAGGATCTCAGAGTCACAAACGGGGAGTTTGTGTTCAACAAATCTAAGATAGAAGAGTTCGGAGCTTCATATGTTTGTATTAGTATATTCTACATGAGGTAACTTTAGATTTAGGGTTTAAATCTATTGTAATCTTCCATTCTATCATAGTAAATTTGTTTACCTTGAGGATAGCTAGGTTAAATCCTCCCTAAGTTTTTACCTAGAAACGGTTGTTTTCATTGGTTTTCCTATGTGATCATATTACTGTCTTCTTTATTTTCCCCACTAAGTAATATGTTTGCATGTGTTTAACCTAGATCTCATAATTAACCTAAGTAAATACTTGGCTAATTCATTAGGTTAAACAAATCTAGTTTGTAGGGATCTAAACAAACAAACATAAATGATTCAAAAGAAATATTTATTCAATTTTGCATAGTCCAGCATGCCCAATTGTGGGGCAGACCATTAAATGAGCATTTGAACGGACCATCCTGAGCACAAGATGGGCTTGATATCAGAGCATCAATTACAAATTTGGCATCACCTTCAAAGAGAATGGATTTACATCCTTGATTTGCAGCAATGGAGGCCAAGAGAAAGGCTGCCCTTAGCTTTGGCTTTATTTTAGGGACCCAAATGAAATCTTCAGATGGGGTTGATGGAATATGGATTTTTTGAATGTGGATGGCTATATTGGTGTCAAAAAAAAAAAAATGTAAAGAAGTCATTGTTCCATTGCAATGAAGCAGGAAGGATGAGGTCTGCCAAATGGTTAATTATTAAGGATTATATGAAACCATGGATCAGTCCATATATAATATATTGGTATTTGAGCCTGATCCAATGCGGTGGTACAGACAAACCCTCGTTATTGTTAAGCAATGGAATTGAGTTGTGAATTCCTTTCTAGTTGGGAGCAGTTGATTTCTTCAATCTTGAAGATATTTGAATTTAGGGAGATGAACCCATGTCTTGTCTGCATTAGAAGCTACTGATCAACCAAACTTAGAGATCAAGGCTTTATTTAGATCATTAGTTCTTTTGAGGCCAAGATCGTCAACTACTCTTGGGTATAGGTGCCTATTTGAATAGCTAAAACCCTATGAATGGATAAAACCCCAAAAAAGTATGCTGTCTATTTTGTGGCAAATGCACTTTCAAATTAATAAGAATGTTCATTTGTTATTGGTAGGTACTTGAGAAATTGCTGTTGATACTCTTCGCTAATTAAACCCCTGCTAACCAATTTTAAGTCATAATCACTTTTACCCTAAATTAACAATTAATGCTTAATATAAGTGATTAACCAATTTTCATTGCATTGCATGCATATTCAAATAGCAATAAATGAATATAAAGCAATATAAAGTGTGGAATAAAAGAAGGGAAGGAAGCCAAAAATAACACCTGATGTGTTATTGAAGAGAAAATCAGAGTTCTCGATGACAAACCTCTTCTAAGCACCACCATTGAATCTCCACTAGTGAATAGTTGCAATGCTGGTTTCCTAAAGACCATCCAAGCCTAAAGTTCCCCTAGTATTTGAGCCCTACAATTTCCAACTATAACCAAATTTATCGAAATCCTTTCTTCACCTAGTATTGGATTCCATGCATTGAGAGGCCACAATAAGCCACCAAGACCTCTTGGATATGTGGTGTAGCTTCTCTAACAATTTCCAGCACCAATCACTCAAGGAATATCACTCAAAGGTAACATGGAGTGTTTGGAGAATTACCTCTCAAGATACGGAAATGGTGAGAGGGAAAGAGAAGAAAAAAGGCTATGGATTCACTCAAGGAATATGGGTTTTCTCTCTCTCAAAGGATGAGCACAATAAACTCTCACAATGGTTCACAATCTGCTCTATAGGGTTTTCCCTTTAGCTCTCTTGCAGATTGGAATGGGTTGTTTTTTGGATAAGAATGATATGGCTGCAAATAAGATTGTAGTGCTGAAAGTTTGTCCTCAAGCAGGTTGCGACTTGCATAAATACAAATGCTTCCTTTTTTTTTTCCCCACATGTGCACCTTACAACCTAGGATGTAGCTTGCAAGGGCAACTCGAACTACTCAGCAACAGTAGCAAAGGCTCAACTGCTAAAGTAAATCTACCCCAGTAAATTGCAATCCCCAATCAAAATTAAGAAGATTTACAAGTAAATTTGGTATGAAATAAAGCCAACAAAACATGGACTTTATAGGTGCCATAAAGTTAGCATTTTAAGTTTACCAGGAAGAGAATATGGTTTAATGGTTTTTTTCTTCTTAGATTGGACTAACAGTGGACATTGAAGAGGTAATAGAGAAGGCAATATCTACACCATATGAGATTCTTGGGAAAGTGTTCAAAATGAATATGAAACCCCAAGATTATGATGTCAATAACAAATGCTGCCTATCGACCTTGAATCATTGTAATTGTAACATTGTTAACCAAGCTTTTTCTTTGGCTAGGTTTAGAGGACTCTATATCTAATCCAATCTGCCTTTCAGTAAATGCTGGTTTCTTTGGACGGGGGAAGATCAACAATCTCACTTTTAAGCATGGAAATTACAGTAGATGCAGTTGGCCTATCTTTAGCAAATTCTTGCACACACAACAAGCCAACATGTATGCATCTCAAAATCTCCATTTCATAGCATGGTTCAGATATCATTGGGTCTATTAAGGCCACAGTTTTGTCTGCTTTCCACAATTTCCATGCCTAGAAACATACAAAGAGGATTGAAATTCTTAGCATCAATAATAAAACTTAAAAGAAACAAGCATTGGAGGTTGTATAAAGTAAGGGAACGAGATAAGGGTGACTTACACTTCCTAGAAGGCTCATGGATTGCTCATCATGATAAAAGCTAGAGTTTTTTCTTCGGCTAACTATCTCTAGTAACAACACTCCAAAGCTAAAGACATCCGATTTCTCTGAAAATCGTCCTTCCATTGCATATTCAGGAGACATGTAGCCACTAAATTTCAACAAAACACAACCAAATCTTGTAATTTCTAATATTAGCATTAGTATATAACTGAATTGGCAAATCTGAAAGATACTTACTAAGTTCCAACGACCCTATTAGTATTGGCTTGGTCTTCATTACTTCTAAAAACCGGGCCATACCAAAATTTGATATTTTTGGGTTTAGATCTTTATCCAACAAGATGTTACTTGCCTTTAGATCTCTATGAATAATTCTTAATCTAGAATCCCTATGAAGATATAGCAGACCTCTAGCAATTCCTTCTATAATGATGAAGCATTTTCTCCAATCTAGCAGTATTTCTTTTTGTGAATCTATTGAATTTGAACAAAAGAAACAAGAGAAAGAAAGTGAGGATTAAACTTACAAGGTGAATGAACATGAAGAAGAAGTTCATTTGGTTGAAATCATCAAAAAAACTGTTTCAAGTGAAGTACCACAACAAAGAATATTGTTTGATTGTCTCAAAATACACTACTTTTGTCCACAATTTTTTTTTTAAAATAATTTAAAATATTTTTGTAATAAGATATGATATCAAAATTAACTAACCAAAGAGAAATGCATCCAAACTTTTATCTGGCATGTATTCATAGATTAACATCCTCTCTTCTCCTTCAACACAACAGCCAAGGATCCTAACAAGATTCCGATGTTGGAGCTTAGAAATTACTACCACCTCATTCATAAACTCCTCCAACCCTTGTCCAGAAGTTTTGGAAAGTCTTTTTATTGCAATTTTTTGCGCATCTGACAATTTTCCCTACAAACGAACATCAAATCGTTAAAATACATATTCACTATCAGACAAGAAACTCTATAAGAGCAACCATTACTCTGTATACGGGACCAAATCCACCCTGCCCAAGCTTGTTAGATTCATGGAAGTTGTTTGCTGCACTCGCTAGCTTCTCAAAATCGAATAGTGGTAGTTCATGGACTTTCACTTGGTTCAGATTGTCTCCAAGCATGTCTTCACTTGGAAATTTTTTATGTGCTTCTCTATTGAACGTTAACATCTCCTGCTCTTTCTTTCTCCTTGCTGATTTCCACTAACATTTGTGAGTATAATATACAACAACATTTCCAAGTACATTGTTTCAGTTCTAGTCAAAATATTACCTTTGTGTTTTGCAATCCACCTCCACAATAAGTATGTGAAGATTGAAATGAAAATTGTTCCTATGATAACTGTAATAGTGACAATTTTCCTCACATCCCCATTTGTATCTGTAAATCATAAAATCGTATTACACTAATTAAAAAAAAAAAAAGATAACTAATATGGGGGGGGGGGGGTTCGTTATGGGTGCTTGATTTGAAGCATAAGATAAATTTTTGACAGAGAGCAAAACAACTCACCAAGTTCCGAATGGGCAACACGAATATAAAGATCAACTCCGCTTCTGTTAGAGAATTTCTCTGTGTTAATTAAGGTTCGAGTCAATGTCATACAACCTGTACCTGAATCAATAGCATAAGCTATACAAGAACAATTTTGCAAACACGGCTGCCTGCAATCATCTTCCTGAGCAGCTGACCATTCTACAAAATCTGGCACCTTCATCATGTTCAGTTTCAAAAAGCCATCCATTTTGCCAGCTTCACCACTGGTGTCCACCCTCCCACATTGCAACGGTGTCCTTCTCACACATCCACTAGTCCAATTTTGTCTATTCCATTCTTCTGTGTTCTTTGGCTCAAACCCCTCTAAACAACTGCAAATTGGGGAATTCATTGAATTACAGCTTCCAAATACCATAAACATCGCACTCACTGAGCACAGCTTTCCACTCAACCTCCCAAACCTCCTTCTCACTATCCCAATATCTTGCCACTGTATTTCCTTCCATAGTCAGGACAACGTGTGAAGAATGAGCGAAAAAAGATGAAACTAAATAAGTAGTTCCATCTTGGTTTTGCACCATATTAAATTTGTCACGATATAGAATTGGTTTTGCTCCAATGAACTGTGGACCATTCCATGGACCAAAGCGGAAATATGGTCTATCATCTTTCCAAATGAATTCCTGAGAAAGTCTTTGACTAGAAATTCTGGCAGAGAAGCTTCCAATGGATGGATCAGAAGGGCTTTTCCATGACGTCAACTTCACTTTCTCACCTGTTCTTTCATTAGTACTAATTTTCATCTCGGGTAACATTATATGAGAAGGATTGTTAAAACTCTCCCATAGGATTGTCCCTGTAGTGTTATCTTTTAAGACAAGGTTCCCCAAATCTAAAAGCTAGGTTCTTGAATTGGCTACAGAGTTGTTAACATTCGATGACCAAAGAATCTCCTTTTGTCCATTTAATACTACAAGGTTGCCCTCCTCAGATATAGTAAGAACTCCAGAAGAATCATTGAGGGGTTTCTGTCTGTTTGCTACCCATACGGCTGTGAATGTAGAAATGTTGTTATACCATATCCCTAGGTAGCGGTTGGTAGAATTCACTGGGCTGAAGAATCCTAGTTTGAAAGCACTTCCATTGGAGATCATGTAGTCAGAGTCTTCATCTTTGATGGATTGAGAAGACCTGATTGTGTCTACAGCAGCAACGCCTACATTGAAACAAAGGCAACAAAGGACAGACAACAAGTTAGTCTTGCTAAGACGTCCCATAACTTTGTTTGAACCTACTTTGTGTGAGAATTCAGAAAAGGGATCTGGGAGGCTCTGTTTATCTAACTATTTATGCAAAGTGTGTGTAACAGACATGCTACTCCAGACTTTCGTTAGTCTAACATTGCAAAAAATAAGTCAGTCTTTGTCCTTAGTGTATACTACAATTTGCTTATATCTCATTCTCTTCTCTTGCCCAAAAAAATGCGGTTGAATATATACTTACGGAGCTAGGACTACGGCTGAAATTAAGGAGAGATTTTCATTTTCATTTTCCTAAAATGTGGAGGAGGATGATTTAATTTAAAATTGAAATCTTTATGTAACAAAAACAAATTAGTTATGTTGAACTAAAAAGCTCTTGACTAAATTGGAAAAAGAATACCGCTCACTATTTGTCCTAGTTAACATAGTTGGTAAATACACGTAAGGTACCCGTATGGATTGCGTACGTCCGTAGTATTGAAATAAACTCCTACGCGTTTATTGCATACTAAAAGTAATATATGTCGACTGTTACGGAAAATGAAGAATCGTCTAGTAAAAGAAGAATTGGAAGAGGAAGACAGGGCTTCTTAAAAGATAAATCTTGATGAAACAGGCCAATTGGCTATTGGCGTCGAAGTATCTCTGTAAGGTTGAATTTAATCAACCATCTAATTGGCTTTATTCCGTGACCAATTTGCTTGTAATTTAGCACTTAGTAACCCTGTATTTAGGTGGGAAAATTGTAAGGTAGTGTGTGAGAAGATGTGAAGAAAAGCTCAAGAGTGTGCAAGAAAAACAGAGTCTCGCGACTAGGACTCGCGGGTGGTTCGCAACTGGCAAGCCGCGAAATGCAGTCACGTGAGAGGAACACTGGGAAGCTGAAGGGTCGCGCCAGCTGTCACGCTACAGGACAAAAGTTCCAGTCTGGCTAGGCCGTTATGTCGCGACTTGATTTCGCGACTTGGCCAAGCCGCGAGTTCAAGTCACCAACTTGCCCTGTTTGGCAAAAACTGACGTTTTGCATTCCCTTCTCACCCTGCTATATATACACCCTTATACCCATCATTTTGAGAGAGCTTCCAGAGAGAATTTTGTGAGAGAAAACCCTAGAGAAATACAAGATTGATTCATCCCCAATCTTTATCTAAAGAGACTCTACAAATTCCTCTACTCTCTTCCTCTCCATTGTCATACCCTTGAGAGGTCATTTACCAAACCCTTGTCTCACCACACCCACGTCTGTGAGGAGGTCCATTTGGTGCTTTGGGAAGCAGTTTGGAAAGGAACCAATATACATTGGTTGATGCTATGGTCAAGTAGCGGAATCCGGGAAGCTAGAGAAGAAATAGGTTCAGCGTAACCTCGTTGGAGCAAGAAGCTTGGAGGGCTTAGGTACTTGGGTAGATTAGGCTTGGAGGGTCTTCTGCTGTTCATGTATCCCAACTACATTCTTTAGTGGATTATTTGACCGCTTGGAGGGCGGCGGAGAGGTTTTACGCCGAGGACTTCGGTTTCCTCTTCGATAACACATCGTGTGTTGTCTGTGTGTTTGCATCTTCTTTCCCTTTACCTTTGCCGTATATTTACTGCTGTGGATGTGTTTATATTTGGCTTAGATTGTTTATCAATTCTGTGTTTAGCTTATATTCATGTTCTGCACGTTAATCGTTTGATATTAAGCTTGAATTGATAATTTTGTAATTTGGGGTCTAAACGTTCAAGGGTGTTTCATACCCATATTGAACTTTCAATTGGTATCAAAACGGGTGCACTTGTTGTGGTTTTAATACCTGAGTGTGATCCTTGACCCCTTTGTGAGATGGATAGGTCTCAATCTCTCAATGTTCCACCATTTTTTTATGGTAATAATTATGCATTTTGGAAAGTCTGAATGAGGGCGTTTTTGTGTTCTATGGATGAGACTGTGTGGGATGCAGTTGATATAGGTTGGACTAAACCGGAGGCTCCTAAGGCAAATTGGGATAAGGATGCTCTTGCAGCGGCAAATGCAAATAGCAAGGCATTGAATGCTATCTTCTACGGTGTTTCTCCAGAAGAATTCCACCGGATTTCTCACATCTCCATTGCTAAGGAAGCATGGGAAATTCTGGAGACAACCTATGAGGGAACTAAGAAAGTGAAGGACACAAAACTTCAAATGCTGACCACTCATTTTAAGGAGTTAAAAATGAGTGAGGAAGAGTCATTTGATTCATTTTATAGCAAACTGAATGAAGTGGTTGTTGGTAAATTTAACTTGGGAGAAAAGACGGAGGACTCAAAGATTGTAAGGAAGATCCTTCGGTCACTACCAGAAAGTTTTTGTGCTAAAGTTATAGCCATTGAAGAGAGCAAAGATCTTGATGAAATCAAGGTTCAGGAGCTGGTCGGTTCTCTACAGACATATGAGTTGTCTCTTCCTTCAGCAAAGAAGAGTAGATCCTTTGCTCTTAAGACTATTGATGAGAGGACAGGGTCTCATGAATCTTCAGAAGAGGATACAGTAGATAATGATGTGGCGTATCTTGTAAAAAACTTCCGGAAATTCTTAAAGCTCAAAAATAGTGGAAAATTTGGTGACAAAAGAAAATTTTAGAGTGCTGAAAAAGAGAAGAAAGTTTTCCGAAGAAAAGATGGTAAAGATTCCCAATCCTCACAAGGAATTACATGTTTTGAATGTAATGGGCATGGGCATTTTAAAAAGGAATGTCCAAACTGCTTGAAGTCGAAGGGAAAGGTGTATGCCACCACTTTAAGTGATTCGGACTCATCAAATTCTGATTCTGACGAGAGCTGTGATGGAGAAGGAAATTTCTCCGCATTTATGACCATCGCTCATGTGGAATCCTCTGATGACTTGAATACACTTGTGAAGGAGCTTGGTGAACATTCTGATTTGGAATCTATTGGAGTTGTAGAGGAATCTGAAGCTGAAGAGGATGAAGGTACCTTGAGTATTCAAGAGAATTACACTTTACTTCTTGAGAAATCAGGTGAGTATGCAAGGGTTGCAAAGACGGCGGTAAAGAAGATGAAAAGGGCTGAAGAGGACTACAAAAGTTTACTGTCTAGATATAAAGAAGCTAAATGCGAGATTGAGACACTAAATGGAGAGTTATCGGAAGCTTGCACCAAAGTAAGATTCCTTGAGCAAGAAATGGTGCAAGCGCAAGCCAAGATTGAAAGGGTCTCCTCTAGAAAGCTGGAAGATGTTATATCATCTCAAAAACATTTTTCAGATAAGTCCGGAGTGGGGTATACCGGAGGAAGTAGCTCATCAGCCAAAGCTATCAAAGAAGTGAAATTTGTGAAGGCCAAAGAGCCTACTGTAGAAGAAATCATTCCTGAGAATGTTATAACTGAGAAGGAGAATGTGAGAAAGCGACGGATGGTGAATAAGCCCCGAAATCAATCTATGGGCAGATACGAAACCAGAGCAAGATCTCTCTCAAGACCACAATGAGGGCCTAGAACTGAGTATGTGTGTCACTATTGCGGACTACGAGGGCATACTAGACCCAACTGTCAAAAGCTGAGAGCAGATAACAATGCAAGCGCACCTCAGTCACGAGGAAGAAGGAATGACAAGAGGTCTTGGGGTGGTGAGAAACCAAGAAGTCAAAGCAATGATCCAGGAATGACGGACGTGATGAAGATGATCGATGCCTTCACCACCTGCTTGGAGAGCTTCAACAGGAGGTTTGAAAGTCCTAACACTCGTACCCAATCCATCAAGGATATCACCCCAAACGCACGTGACGTGTGGGTGACAAAGGGTACTCATGCATAAGCATCATAACGTGTCCATGCATCAATTCTTCCTATGAGTTGTGGATAAGATTGGTTAGTTGCTTTGTGTTTTTGAGCAGTTGTTTAATTTGTGGTTTGTTTGTGTTTAAGTTTTTTTTCTAATTTTTCTTCTACTGTTTTTGTGTCAAAAATCCATAAACACATAAAAAGTTGAAAATCCAAAAAGTTTGATCACTTTGTTGAGTTTTGTCTCCAACCATGTTTTGCCCTGTACCTTTGTACTTATGGCTTTGTGCATTTAACGAGCATAGCTTGTCTATCATGCACTCATATCATTGTGAAAGAAATTCTGAAATCTATGTGATTGTTGTAAATAGATCTTCAACCTTGTCATGAATGATTAGTGAATGATTTTGTTGATCTTGATACATGCATAGACTCATGACTATATATCTTCCTACTTTTTATTTTTTTTGCTTTAAAAGAGCTCTCTAAATGTAAATCTCCAAATGAAAAGAGATATAGAGCTGCAAAAGCCTGTCGCACACACTAGTATTTGACTAGGAAAAAGGGAAAGCGACCAAAATAAAATGTGTGTTGCTCAAAAAGCCAAAGGCTAACTCATCAATTGAAATATCAAAAATTTCAGGCATCTATCTCACAATGAGATTCTCTTTGCTCAAGTTTGTAAACAATATGCTGAATATGGAGCCAAATGAAAAGCTTCAAAGTAGTGGTATCAAGTACTTGTGGGAGGTCATATATGCATGTTTCTATAATTGAGATAGGTCACATTATCTAGTGCTAGTTGTGTATGCCTTGATTGAATTGATCATTGAAGCTTCACATTGGACTAAGAACTATCTCATTTTTGATATCCACACACATCACACAAGTCTATGTTCAACGAATGCCATATTCATTTGTGTGATTGTACTTGTCTAAATGTGTTTTCACATGCTCAATCTTAGTAGACAAACACAAAAAGATTTTTGAGTATTTTTGTTTTTGTTTTTGGAAAGTACTTTGTTTTTACAAAATTGTGAATTTTTCTCAAAAACAGTGGTACCCTGTTTTGGCGACTAAGTCGCGGGTCAGCACAGTCGCAAGCCCCAGTCGCGAGCTCAGTCAGAGATTTTAGCGACTTACTGGCGAGTTACTACTCTAGTCGCGAAAAATACTTAGAAAATTTTTGAAAAATTTGTGTTTTGCTCTTTTCGCGGCTCATTTTGGCGGTTTGTTCGTGGGTGGAAGGTCCAATCGCGAGGGTTACTCAGTGATTTTTGCGGCTCAGCTCGCGACTCCTTCGCGCCTAAACCTTCCAGTCGCGAAAAACACTTAGAAGATTTTTCTAAAATTTTTCCTTCACAGTGTTTCGCGGCTTGATCTGGCGACTTACTGGCGACTTGTATGAGTCGCGAAAAACGCGTGTTTTGCGTTTTAAAGACAGTTTTTAAAATCGTTTTTTCAATTTTCCCTCGATTTTTAGCGACTGTTCATTGCCTTCTTCACTCTCTCTCTCATAGCTTTCAAATATCACTGAAAAATCTCTCATTTCTGCATCATCTCTGTGCAAATCTTCTAGGAAAAGGTATGGGCTTTCTTGTTCTTTACTCCATTCTCATGATTTATGAAAACCTCTCTTGAATCTCTGTGTTGTTCTGTTCGGATTGCTATAAGGGTATTCTGATCTGTTATGCTTAAAATTAGAGTTTTAATGGTGTGGGTTGTTCTTTTTTAGTAATGCCTAGCTTCTTGGGGTTACTCTGTTATGGTATTCCATTTTTTTCTATCTTCTCATTCATGGTTTTCATGTTTGTCATTTGTTTCTCTATGGGTATGTCCTTTGGGTATACTGTGTGTTGGATGCTATGTGATGTTTTCTCAAATGTATTGTGTGCCTGTCTTGTGTGTGACCTTGGTTATGTGGTTCAATCTATTCTGTGTGTGTTTTTACACATCTTGTGCATGATCCTGCTTCTAGGGATTAGCTTTCACTCTTCATGTTCTGTTGGTTACTTTTCAGTGATAGCTGTTTTCATTTGTCTGAATGAAAATTTCATCTTTACAGACTGAATTTGGTTAATCTGTTGGTCATTATCTATTCTTGGTTTGTGTTGTTGCTCAATACCCTGTTCTTCCTGAAAATTACATGGTCACTAATTTGTGTATATTTCCACATATTGTCTTGTGCCCTTGTTGTGAACTTTTCTGAGTGTTTACAGATGGCTTCCACATCCTCTAAGAAGAAGACTCCTGCAAAGAAGGCTGATAAGAGATTAAAAATGGATAGCAACCTGTTTAGATCAGTCAAACATTTTGAGAGATACAGAGATTCCTTTGTAAAAGGAACAATTATCCAGGAGAGATTTGTGGATTTGCATGATTTGAGGGGTACATTCATTCCACAATGCTTTGAAGGAGAGGCTGGGAGAAACTTCTGGGTGACTTACCTTTAGTGTGTGAACCTCTTATCAGAGAATTCTATGCCAACGCTGTGATAAGGGAGGAAAAGTTGAGTTGTTGGGTGAGGAAAAAGGAGTTTTCCTTAGATGCTCATGACATAGATAAGGTTTTGGGACTGGAGGGTTTAGAGGATGATGAATTTACAAACTATAAGGACAGGATGGTCTCTCTGGAAACTGTCCAGAAAAAGATAGGTGGAGTTTTAGAAAGGAGATGTCTCAACACTTCTGACTTTCCCAAAGACATGAGGTGTTTAACAACAATTATGATGTACAATCTATACCCCATAAGGAAAATGACTACATTGACGAATGCCAGAGCCATCTTTCTTATGGATCTTAAGGAAAATACTTTTATTGACATCAGTTCCCACATTTTTGACACTATAGTGGAAGAAACTAAAACCACCTCGAGGCCCAAGCTAGTGTTTCCAAGCCTTCTCATGAGAATTTTCAAAGAAAGGGTGGTAATCCCACAAGATATCAGTCCCATGCCTCCTCTATCAGCCATCAACAAATTTACTCTAGTACGGATCCAGAGTCGTCTTCCAGAGAAGAAGAAGAGGGTGTCCATGAAGAAGGAGATCCTATGGAGACTGAAGCAGAAGGAGCAGGACCAGTTTCCACACCTAGAGTAAGAGTCAAAAGGAGCAGACCCTCTACCTCACCATCTGTTCCTCCTGATACCCTTCAGATCATTCTGGAGAGACTTGATACTATTCGTGATGTTCAAAATCAACAGACAGAGAGGATGACAGCAATGCAGGACCAGCTTGATGTACTCTCTGCAAAGTTTGATAGCATTCATACCAGCCAGATCACTGACTCTTTGGCCATTCCGGTCAAAAAGGGGGAGATCAACTTTTGGGGCAGCTCTTGAGGGGGAGTTTAATTATGTTATATGTTTTCTTTAAGTGTGATACATTTTGTTTGTTTTAAATATCTGTGCCTTAAGTTTGGTACACTTGTGAATCCTTGTGGTTTACTTATATAGTATGATGTTATTCAGCTTTTAGCATTGTTTGTTTGTCATTTTGTACCCATTGTTGCTTTTGTAAGTTTTGAGGGTTGTTTCTAGCACTTTTGCATGATTGTAGGCTTATATGGTATGTGCCATGTATTTGCAAAAACTTTGCTTATGCAGCCTTTGTGCTTTGTGCTTTGGTACTTGTTAATGCTTTGCATTACCATAAGTACAACACTCTTGTGCCCTTGTAGGATTGTTCCTAGATGCATATATGTTGTATGCATTGGTTGAGTGTTGGACTTGCAAATGATTCTCTTCAATTGAGTTTATCATTTTTGCATGTCCAGATGTTCATTCCTTGTGTGAATGAACATAGTAATCACTTTTGCTTAAGTGACTACTGGTGTTGATCTTGCCATGAATTATTGCTTTTATGCCTATGTTCATTTTTGCTTGATCATGCTTACTTTGCTCCATATGCATATTAAGTTTTCTGCGTACAATGATATTGCTATGTTATTGTATTTTAGGAGTTACTTATTCATATGTTCAAGAGCTTTTCAGAATCTAGAGTTAGGTGTGAGTGAGTTTTCCAACTGTTCCCAACTCACGTTTAAGTCTAGAGTTTGTTGTAGGGTTTTGTCACGGAATAGCCAAAGGGGGAGATTGTAAGGTTGAATTTAATCAACCATCTAATTGGCTTTATTCCGTGACCAATTTGCTTGTAATTTAGCACTCAGTAACCCTGTATTTAGGTGGGAAAATTGTAAGGGTAGTGTGTGAGAAGATGTGAAGAAAAGCTCAAGAGTGTGCAAGAAAACAGAGTCTCGCGACTAGGACTCGCGGGTGGTTCGCGACTGGCAAGCCGCAAAATGCAGTCACGTGAGAGGCACACTGGGAAGCTGAAGGGTCGTGCCAGCTGTCACGCTACAGGACAAAAGTTCTAGTCTGGCCAGGCCGTTACATCGCGACTTGATTTCGCGACTTGGCCAAGCCGCGAGTTCAAGTCGCCAACTTGCCCTGTTTGGCAAAAACTGACGTTTTGCATTCCCTTCTCACCTACTATATATACACCCTTATACCCATCATTTTGAGAGAGCTTCCAGAGATAAATTTGTGAGAGAAAACCCTAGAGAATACAAGATTGATTCATCCCCAATCTTCATCTAAAGAGACTCTACAAATTCCTCTACCTCTCCATTGTCATACCCTTGAGAGGTCATTTACCAAACCCTTGTCTCACCACACCCACGTCTGTGAGAAGGTCCATTTGGTGCTTTGGGAAGCAGTTTGGAAAGGAACCAATATACATTGGTTGATGCTATGGTCAAGTAGCGGAATCCGGGAAGCTAGAGAAGAAATAGGTTCGGCGTAACCTCGTTGGAGCAAGAAGCTTGGAGGGCTTAGGTACTTGGGTAGATTAGGCTTAGAGGGTCTTCTGCTGTTCATGTATCCCAACTACATTCTTTAGTGGATTATTTGACCGCTTGGAGGGCGGCGGAGAGGTTTTACGCCGAAGACTTCGGTTTCCTCTTCGATAACACATCATGTGTTGTCCGTGTGTTTGCATCTTCTTTCCCTTTACCTTTGCCGTATATTTACTGCTGTGGATGTGTTTATATTTGGCTTAGATTATTTATCAATTCTGTGTTTAGCTTATATTCATGTTCCGCACGTTAATCGTTTGATATTAAGCTTGAATTGATAATTTTGTAATTTGGGGTCTAAACGTTCAAGGGTGTTTCATACCCATATTGAACTTTCAATCTCAATTCTTAAACACTCAAAATATTAAAGAATAAATGAGAGGTATTCATATCAAACACAATGTGTCTGGTAAATAAAAACATAAGCTGCACACACACACACACACACACACACACAAAACATAAGCTGCCAAATGTCATATTTACCTTTAGTTTTTAGTATTTATTTTATTAAAATTGTAATGTGTCTAGCAATAAAAACACAAGCCTGCCAAATGTCATATTTACTTTCTAGCATCTATTTATTAAAATTGTTAACCCAAAATAAAAACAAAAGCGGCCAAAACAAAACAAAAATCGTTCAATATCAAAAAAAAAAAATATATATATATATATATAAAGGATTCAAAAGTTAGTTATAATTTCAATATATGTCAAAAATACTCTTAATCTAATTAGATAATCCTTATTCTTAAAAAATAAAAATAGGGTTAAAACTGTAACTCAAAAAAAAAAAAAAAAAAAACTACCAAAAAAACTTTTTTCCTAAAAATTAGCACACTTTGTATCTAAACATATCTCACCATTTGATACAATTTTTTCCTAAAAACTAGCACACACTAAACCCAATAGTTTATTCCATTTCAAATCCTAATTTTAGTTTTATAAAAATCCTTTTCTATGTAACCTCACTAACAATAGATACATTCAAATTGAAAAATTATATTAAACTCAAGAAAAACAAAATAAGAGCCCCATTAGAGATTAGGCTAGTCATATCATATACTATGGGTCCGTTTGGATACAACTTATTTTGCTGAAAACTAAAAACTGAAAACACTGTAGCAAAATAATTTTTAAATAGGTGAATAGTGCTGTGGGACCTGTGAACAATGTGCGCACTGTTCATGAACAGTAAATTTTGTCTTTAAAAGCAGTAACAAGTGTAGGGAAAAAAAAAAAAGAAGAAGGCAGAAAACGCAAAACGTACAGACGCGAAACGCAAACTTTGAATCCAAACCCATACTATATATAATAGCAGAAGCTAAGAGAAAGTTGATTCCTGCAATTAAGGAGGTGCTGCCATGTAGGAAAAATGCCCATCTAAAATTCAGCCATGTATAAGTTAAAAAGTGGTAAATTACATTGTTTGATAACGTTACAACACTATTTAAAAGTGATAAATTATAATGTTTCAGAACGTAAAAACACTATTTTAGAGCCCACTTGGTATAAAAGGAAACTAACCGCTTAGAAAAAAAATAAATAAAAAGATTGGTACATGGAGAAAGGAGAAAGAGAGATAGAGAAATAGAGAGACAGAGATAGAGAGAAGGGCGCCACCCAAATCTTCTGCCATCACTGTAAGCCTCCACTCACTACCCAACCATCGGAATCGCTACTAGTAAAATTCTATTTTAAATTTAAAAATTTAGGGTTTTTGGTTTTTATTTGGAGAACCAATTGGGTGTTTATTATGATTTAGATTGGTATTTTGGGTTAGATTTGGTTTTGATTAAGGCATATGAAGATAGAGGAACCAAGCAGAGTTCGTAGGCTCCAAGAGAGAGAAGAAATATCTAAGGTCAGCCATTGTCCGTTCCTTTGCCAAACTTGGGCCACCAGAATCGCAAGCACACAGGAATAAAAAACTATGGTCCATCAACACTGTTAGGCCATATATCTGCCACCTAGATCATTAGAATTGGAATCTGTACAATTTTTTCCCCAATTTTTAGATTTTGGCATTTGGGTATGAAATGTTACTTTTGATTGAGTTTTTTTGTTGATATGTTTACATTTTATTCATTTCTGTTTTGGGTTTTTGGGTTCTCTATCAAAATGTTTGTTATCTCAATTTTAGATATTTGCTTTTGGTCTGTTTTTTAGATTACAAAAATCACTAAAAATATTGATTTCAGTTTGGGTGCTTCTGTTTCTAATCTTTACGAAACCATTGAGATTAAATAAGTATAGGATTGAAATCATTGGGTATTTCCGTTTCTAATATTTATTTTCCTTTTTCAATCTTATTTTAGGTCTTTCTACTGGAACATCATACACCCAGATAGAGTCCGTAAGGCACAGAGAGACAGGTCGTATACCTATAATCGGTAAAGTTGTTGATTTTGGTTTTTACCCTTTCGTTTTCAAATATGTGGATTGAATATGATTTAGGTTTGAATTTCTTGGTTGGATTGGTTTAAATTTAGCTATTTCAATTAGATTTGGTTTTGAGTTAGGCTTCCATTAGCATGTCGTTGATAGCTAATTTGGCCAGTTTTTAATTTTTAACATTTTAAATTATTGTTGTGTTAGTTTTGGCTTGAATTAGATTGGTTTGGTTTTGAGTGATCATTTATGAAATTCATTACGATTAGTATTTTTTCCTTTTTTGAAGATTGAGACTACTAAGTTTTTGAAATTGATAGCACTGATCAGCTTTGCAATGCCTAAGATAGTAATCAGTATATACATTTTAGTAATATGCACACCAATTTTTTTATAAAATTCTGCTGTTGTTTTTTATTCTTAAATTTATTTTTATTGTTTATAATTTAAGTTTAAGATGTGAATAATGTATTAGAACTTCAATTTGTATTACATTGGCAAACCATGATCAAAACTTAGAGTCTAGAATTAGGCTACTCAAAGTGTGTTTATATGTAAAGTTGGAATCAAGTGTACTGTAGGATTTATTGTGTAAATCTAAAAGGCTTGTTCGATCGAAAATTAGACTTGATCGATTGAAACTCATGCAGATTGTTTTTTTGTAGAATTTCCAACTAAGCCCAAGCCCGTATGACTTGTAGGGTTTTATGTTTTGCCTTAAGGATAAAAGGAAAACCCTAGCCACATTTTATTGTTGTTGTTTATGTTGTGTGCATGAATCTTTTGTGAGATCTAGAGGTGTTTGCCTTCATACATACTTAGGGTTTCCAATCTCAAGATTGATGCCAAGAGCTTGGTGATTGCTTCAGTTGCTGCATAAAGAGCTTAAAGAAAACACAGGTGGGAGTACTTGTGGTTGCTGTGAATCCAAGAAAGAAGTAGTCCGTGGACTTGGAGCTGTCACGTAGTTGTGGTAGTAAGTTTCCTACTCGAGGTAGCAATAGGATGTTAGTGGTCTAAGTCGCTATTTTGTAAACTTCAATTCTTTTATAGTGGATTTGTTTTACCTTGAGGATAGCTAAGTTAAACCCTTCCCAGGTTTTTTACTGGCTTGGTTTTCCTGGGTTATCATATTGTTGTGTTATTTATTTTCCACATTGTTCAATAGTATGATTTACTTGTGTTAACTTAGACCTGAATAATTTACCTAAGTTAATTACTTGGCTAAATAACTAGATTAATATGTTTGTGTTTAAGGGGTCTAAAAAGATACAAGTGGTATCAGAGCAGGTTAGCTCTAGTTTGTAGAACTTTTGATCCAAGAGTTGATCCTTGACTTCTATTGTCATGGAACATGGTCAATCTCTTGTGATCCCACCTCACTTTGATGGTAATAACTATTCCTACTGGAAAGTAAGGATAAAAGCATTCCTGAAATCTATTGGTGAGAAAGTCTGGAACTCCGTTGAATACGGATGGGAGAAGCCCACTACTCCATGTAGTGAGTGGCAAGCTTCTCAGAAAGAAGCAACCGCTTTTAATAGCAAAGCCATGAATTTAATGCTGTTTCTATGGAGGAATTCTAGAGAATCTCTAATGTTGAGGTTACTCATATTGCTTGGAATATTCTCCAAACTGTGCATGAAGGCACAAAGGCAATTAAGATTAACATATTGTAGCAGTTAACTTCTAGATTTGAAAGTATTAGAATGTCTAATAATGAATGTTTTGATGAATTCTATGCTAAATTGAATGATATTGCCAACTCTGCTTATAATTTAGGTGAAATCTGTGATCAACCTAAAATTGTTAGGAAGATACTTAGATCTTTGACTGAGGACTTTAGACCCAAAGTGATTACCATAACTAAAAGCAAGAATGTGGACTCTATCCCTGTTGATGAACTTCTCTAGTCCTATGAGTTGGACCTACCTAAGACAAGCAAATCCAAATCAATGACTTTTAAGTCTGTTGATGATGTTGATGTGAATGAATTTGATGATGAACTCTCTACTACAGAGATTGCTTACCTTGCCATGAACTTTATAAATTTTCTTAGGAACAATAACAGAAGGGCAAGAGGTAAAAACAATGATGAACGTAGAAATTTTAGGAGGAATGAACCCACTAAGGTGAACAAAAATGAAAAACCTAAAGAGAAAGTAGGTCAAACCTCTAATAATTCTATAGGTCAACAATGCTTTGGTTGTCAAGGGTTTGGTCATGTGAAATCATAATGTCCTACATTCTTGAGATCAAAGGGTAAGACAATGGCTGTAACTCTTAGTGATGATTAAGTTTCTGACAATGAGTTTGGTAGTGATGAGGATAGAAACTTCATTACTTTCACAGCTACTATTGTAGTTGATGAAAGTGTTGTGGCTGCTGAGAACCCTTCTGATGGGAAACTCTCTAAGAATGCTGATTTGCAAGAAGCCTATAATAAGCTTTGCAAGGTTGCTACAAAGGATGCTATGAATGTTGCTTCTCTTGAACTCGATAAGAAAAATTTGCTCTTGAAATTATTTGATGCTGATGAATTGCTTGATAAGGTGAAGATTGAGAACATGTTATTGCTTGATAAGGTTACAAATTTGGAACTTGAATTATCTATTACTAGAGAACAAAAAAATAAGTCTACTAGTTCCAAACTTGAACATGTGTTGAGTATTCAAAAGTCTCCCTTAGACAAAATTGGTCTAGGTTTTGAAGATAGCATCTATGTGACTAAAACACACTCCACAAACTTTGTTTCTTCTTTTGAGCCTCCTGTGAGAGAGATTGTCAAACCAGCAAAAGTTACACCTCCTAAGAAGATTGGGGTTGATCTTCAAGAGTCTAAACCAAAGACTCCTAACCCTCCTAAGGACAAGTTGCATGATAGACCTGCATGGGTTTGTCATTTTTGTGAAAATTCTGGACATATCTGTACAAATTGTTTCAAGCTGCAAGCTGCTAAGCAAGCAAATAAACCAAAAGTACCTATGCCTCAAGCACAAGATCCTATGGTACTTATTGGTGAGTTGGTAAAGGTTTTAAACCTTCATTCCAATCTTGAAGTTGCTCAGCATTCTAATATGAATAATAGCTCCAATGCAAGAGTTGCATCTAAAAAGTTTTGGATGCAAAAGGCTCGATCTAATTGAGTCTTTTTGATATGGTCCTTGTGTTTCATCGCTCTATTTTTTTGTGAAAATTCCTCTTTGTTATTTTTCTAGGATTTGCATTGCATAACATTCATGCATTTCATATTAGGATGTTTTTGTTATTCTTTTCCAAAAAAAAAAGGGGGAAGAAAAATGAGTTTTGCATTAATTATTCTTGGATTTGAAATCAAGGTTGGCTATATTATCTTTACATAACATGTTTTTGTACATTGTTTAGCTTGGATGAGCTTATTTTATTGCACTTTACTAGTTTGAGCTTTCTAGTACATGTTGTGTGGGAGTTGTTTATAGTTTTTAATCACATGATCTTGATCTTGAAGTCACATGCTTTTGATAGTTGGACTTGAATTTAATAAGAAAGGCATAAATAACCATCTCACTACTGTTTAGTAGTCAATCATGAACACCTTAGTGCATATTATAAGATTTTATACTCGAGAAAGTGTAGCACATGCACAAAAAGAACATAAGGTGTAGCCTGCGATTAAATGCTAAAAATTGGTGTGTACAATATTTATTTTATTTTATTTTATTTTATTGATGAAGGTGTGTACAGTATTGGGCTATAATAACTTCACAATCAAATAAAATTGGTGTGTACATTATCTTGGCTATTTTAATAAGTTTCAAATCAAATAAAATTGGTGTATACATTATGAGGCAAATCAAGAAACTTACATGATTGCAAACTTTTATTCTAGGAGATGTGAGAGTTATATGATGTAACTCTTTAGGTGATAGTCTCTTTCAAAACTATGTGATGAATTTTGTAGAGATTGTGATTGATTACTATCTACTTATCACCTCACATGTATCTCAAGTTTTTGCCAGCTGCACACACTACACAAGTTACTCTTTGTTAAACTTGGTACAATATATTGTGTGTGATTGTGTTGTGGCCATCCAAGATTGAATGTTCCTTGATTTTAATGCAAATTGTGTCTAAACTTTGAGATTTGAGGACAAATTGATTGAAAATCTTGTTTTTGGAAGATTTGGGTTAAATTCAAGGGTTTTTGGAAAACTGTTCATCTCATACTCATGCATTTTATTCATAAAACATTGTGCTTTGAGGAGTTTCTACATTAAAATGCTTTTTTTTTTCAAAAATTTGTTTTTTCTAGATTTTCGATCGATCGAACATGTTGCTCGACAGATCAAAATTGCGATTAAAATTTTGGTTTGAATTTGCCTAGCTCAATCGATGCTCGATCGCTACTGGATCAATCGAATGTAATTTTCGATCGATTGAATCTATTTTTTGATCAATCAAAAATCGTTCAGAGAGTTTTTTAAACCTTGAGTTTTTCACATGTTCTTCACTATTCAAACTTTTTCAAAAGCTCTTTCTTTCTCTCTCTTCGACCGGTCCAGATTCAAAGCCAATGTTTTTTCATTTTTCCCTCAATTTTTCTTCAAGGTCTTTGTCATCTAGCACCTGTAAGACCCTTTTACCCTTTCTTTTTGGGTTTAATCTCATTTTTCATGCATTTAAAGGTAAAATTTTGAACCGATGGGATTTTGGGGTTTTTGGTGATTTCAATGTTTTCTTTCAAAATTGATCAATGGGTTTTTGTTATGGGATGATTTTAACATGATCTTTGTGATTTAATTAGATCAATTTGATGAATTGGGAAAATTGAAATTTCTAGGTCTTGAAACTACCCAAATTGGGGATTTTGTTTAATTAAGCTTAATTTGATTAAACTGGCTTGTGTAATTGCTTCATTTTATCATTATATACTATTATCTACCTTGTGTAATGATAAATTAATCAATTTGTTGGGTTTTGTGAAATTGGATTTTTCATAATTTGGGGTTTATGATATAAACTCTATGTTCAAGCCAACTTCTGTGTTTTTCAAGTACAGTTGAACTATTCTCACTGCATTAAAGCATGCATCATGTGTTAATTCTGTTCATGCATCATATAGATTGTAATTTTATATATTGTTTTTGCTCTAATTGTGTCTGATGTAGTTTGACCTTGGGTTTTTCTTGTTTTTATCTTTTGTTTCTTTTCTGTCTATACTTTTTGATCTTTAGAATCATGATTAGGAAGACTAGAGCCCATGGGACATCCACTTCTTCTTCTACTCCTTTTGATAGTGAGAGGTTTTTGAGTGAGAAAAACCAGGAAATGTATAAGAAGCTGAACATTCGTAGGAATGTGTGGGCTGAGAGAAAGGTAGTTTTAGATGAGCTTGATCTGAAGATTAGGAGAAACTTTCTATCCTTATGATGAGTCTCCTCCCCTTGATGACATTATGTCATATCTTACTGGATCTTCTATCCAATGGGGTTCTGATCCTCGGATCACCTCTCACGAGTTGACCGAGATTCATTATCTCTTTTTTCAGATTTCTTGCCATTCTATCTGGCCCATCTCTCATTTGTATACTATTCCTATCGAGAGATGTACATTTTTGTATGCTCTTATCATAGATGCTCCTATGAGTTTTCCTCATCTTTTCATTCGTTCTTTGGTTGAGGTTCATAGAGTAGTTCTTCTACTCATGCTCTTTTCTTTCTAGTTTTTATTCATCGTATTTTGTTACATTTAGGTTTAGATGATTTTCTAGCTTTTGAGCCCGTACATATCATAGCTCCCATAGGTGACACCTTTCTTAGGTAGAGGGCTACTTAAATGCAAGCTAGTTCTAAACGCCCTAGAGTAGATTCTTCCTCTTCGGGTGTTGCACGTCCTCCTTTGCCTCCTTCTACAGGTGATCTGGCTACTGATGCGTTTGTTGATTTGACTGCTGCTGTTGCTCCTCCACCTTCTATTTCGGATGATTCCAGCATTCGTCATATGTTGGACACTGTCATGATTGTTCAGGCTGCTCATGGTTAGCTTTTGGTGGACGTACTCACGGAGCTTCAAGCTTTGTGTGAAGAGTTGGCGAGTTTTAGACGGTCACCTCCACCACCTCCTTTTGATGATGAGTCTTGATTTCCCTTTGGCAATTCGTCACAAAAAGGAGGAGTACATATGGATGGAGTTAGAGGGAGTTTTTTTTTTTTTTTTTTTTGGTAGTAGTAGTTATTTTTGATGTCTTTATTCTTTTATGAGTTGTATATGATAGGGGGAGACATCTTGTTTTTTATTTATGTTTCTTGTTTCACATTGTGCTACATTGATTATTGATTTATATTTATGAGGTTATTCATGATATATGTCTTTTATTTTATGTTATGTGAAATCAAGAATTTACTTTGTTTTATTTGTATTTTCCATACATGTGTTTATGTGTTTGTTAAGTGTTACAGGAATATATAGATTGATTCAGTCGTGCTGCTATCTACACTTGTAACTGATAGATAGTAGTTAGGGTGAATTGTTTATGGTTGGGTTGTTTTTTGTAACTTTGAGCATTTTGTTTTATTATGTGTTTTGTCATGGATTGCCAAAGGGGGAGTTTGTTAGGTTCTAAGGAACTAGGTACTAATGTATTAGAACTTCAATTTGTATTATGTTGGCAAACCATGATCAAAACTTAGTGTCTAGAATTAGGCTACTCAAAGTGTGTTTATATGTAAAGTTGGAATCAAGTGTACTACAGGATTTATTGTGTAAATCTGCAAGGCTCGATCGATCGAAAATTAGACTCGATTGATTGAAACTCGTACAGATTGTTTTTCTGCAGAATTTCCAACTCAGCCCAAGTCCGTATGACATGTAGGGTTTTATGTTTTGCTTTAAGTATAAAAGGAAAAACCCTAGCCATGTTTTATTGTTGTTGTTTATGCTGTGTGTATGAATCTCTTGTGAGATCTAGAGGTTTTTGCCTACATACATACTTAGGGTTTCCAATCTCAAGATTGATGTGAAGAATTTGGTGATCGCATCAGTTGCTGCATCAAGAGCTTAAAGAAAACACAAATGGGAGTACTTGTGGTTGCTGTGATTCCAAGAAAGAAGTAGTCCGTGGACTCGGAGCTATCACGTGGTTGTGGTAGTAAGTTTCCTACTCGAGGTAGCAATAGGATGTTAGTGGTCTAAGTTGCTATTGTGTAAACTTCAATTCTTTCATAGTGGATTTGTTTTACCTTGAGGATAGCTAGGTTAAATCCTCCCCAGGGTTATCATATTGTTGTGTTATTTATTTTCCGCACTGTTCAACGATATGATTTACTTGTGTTAACCTAGATCTGAATAATTTACTTAAGTTAATCACTTGGCTAAATAACTAGATTAATTTGTTTGTGTTTAAGGGGTCTAAAAAGTACACTTCATGTCTATTTGGTTCTTTAACTTGCTTCTTCAACTTTTTTTAAAAATTTTATATATATATATATTTAGGGATTCTAATCGTAGTGTACTTTTGACAGTTGTTTCATTGTTATAAACTTCAGTATGTGTGTAACTGACTTGATTCTATTTTTTGGCTCCTAAGTTATTTGGTCCAATTTTTATTTTTCTTTTTAAAAATTTAAATATGAAGTGTAGCCTTTGTCCAACTTCTTTAAATTTATTTTCCTCAACTTTCTGTTTCAAATTCTATAATCAAATATTTTCTTTTATCCCCCTCTGAGTCTAAATGGCCTTTTGTACTAAAAAGAAGGCAGCTTCCAGTGTCTGTTTGCTTTTTTGAATCTATAGTTTTTTGATGTCTTTGTTTCTCCATTACTTTCTTTGGGGCTTGATTTAATTTTTATTTGATTTAAAGTTTGGTTGAGTGGGCTGTTAGGATATGAGTTGCATTACAACATAATGCTTACCAATTTAAATTATGCTCTTGCAATATATATAATTTGATTCCTTATACTCATCTAATCTTATCTTCTTTTGTTTCTATTTAGCTTAGAGGTTATATACCACATTTGGAAGCTAAGATACATTAACAAAATAACCCAATGTTTCTTTATGTTTCTCTCTCACGTTAATTTTCAACTAATCGAATAATTGATCAACATCCTAGGGAAAATAGGATTTGGGTGTATGCTTTCTGGAAAGTAGACTGACAATGAAGTATTTCTTGCAACTCAATGTGATTTTGGGTGTCTATTATAAATGAGGTCAGTCCTAATTTTTACTTTTGTTAAAGCTAGAGAAGCTATTGCTGCATCCACTGCTGTGTTAAGCAGTAGTTCAAACTTTAAACCTCTTCACAAAACTACTCGGTTTTTCATAGATAGTCTTAGAAGCTTTATTTCAACCATGCAGTTACTATCTGTTTTCTTGGACCATAATTCATAAGCAAAATTGGTTAATTAGTTACTAGACATTATTGGTTAAAATGTTGAAATTCATTAGTTTTACGCTTCCTACATAAAGATGCATATATATATATATGTGTGTGTGTGTGTGCAAGCGTGACTATGCCTACAAAAGGTATAGTTGCTTTAAAATAGGTAGAACTAAATTTGTACTAAGAATGGCTGCATCCAACATATTAATGTAAATAATATGTTATTCCTAGGAACCACAATGAATTCCATAACTTGGGTGTGGGCATAATCTAATATATTTTTTTTGTTTATCACTACGAGGGTTGTTGTTAATAGATTTTCTCTGTATCATTGCAACTTTGGGATTGTGAGCTCCTTCTTTTTCTTTTTTTGTTTTGCAATTGAAATTTAGGGTCAAGATTAAGATTCGATGTCATTTTTATGGGTTATGACTTATGAATTGGTTAGGTTTTAGAATTTTAGATTCCCATCTACTATTTATTATGCATTTTATTTGTTGCAGGTGAAATTATGTTATGTTTATATATTGTGGCTTGATTATGCACTACAACTTTTTCTTTTGCAATTAAAACGTTGGATTCAATGTCCCTTTTAAGGGTTATATATTGGTTTGGTTTTAGAATTTGAAATTCCCATGTACTATTGATTATGCATTATTATTTGACTAATATTTTCCTGACTTTCTGTTTCATAAACCTATAGCCATTTTTCTCTTTTAATCTATTTGGTTGTAAAAAATTTTCTAATCTCATGGTCTAATTCATTGTGGTTCCTAGGAATGGTAGACTTGGTATTTGAAATTGTCTTGCAAGTTTTAGTTCGATGTGATTCATTGTGGATCCTAGGAATAGCAGATTTGCTATTTGAAATTGTCATGTAAATTCTTCCTGAATGCTATATTTACAAAAAGCTATATTCGGCTATTAAACTACTTGAGATGTTCCTTAAAATTTTGGGATATAAGTTAATAAGAAACATCTTTTACATTATACTTTCAGATACAATTTTTATTCAGCTTTGATGTTGGCTTTTGTTGTGAAATTTTAAAGTACTTGCAAGTGTACGAACCGTACCGAAGTATAGTTTGACAAGAATGAGGTCGAACCCACAGGGACTTGAATGAATGTAGGAAAATTAATTAAATCTTAACCAAATTAATCGTAATCTAGTTTAATAAAAATTGGTTGTTTTGAAATTAAATAAACTAAGCAAATAATAAAATTAAGCAAATAGTTAAACTAAGCAAGAGATATAAAACAATAAAAAGATGTAAACAATCAAGGGAAAGGAATTAAGGTTTTGGAATCAGCCTTGTTAATTCATATCAGCATATATTTATGATCATTAATTTTTCCCAACTCACTACATGATAATCTAGAAATCAATCTTGCTATCATGGAATATATCCTCATTAAAATCCTTATTTTAAAAATCAAAATCATGTTCTTCTTCTCTTCTTAAGTATAAAACCAAATCATCAATTGTATCCGTAGCCAAACAAATCACAAGATATATCCAATTCTAAAAATCAAATCATAACTTGTATCCATTGACAGACAAATCACAAAC
>NW_027069807.1:302879-330221 GCF_002906115.3 Quercus suber
AGTCCATTGGTATTTGGAATTAATTTTTTTTTTTTTTTTTTTTTTTTTTTTTTTTTTTCTTAAAAAAAAAAACTTAAATTGGAAACGTGGTGCAAAATTAGACAACAATTGGAATCCTATTTAGAATCTAATTGTATTTTCTCTCAGTTTTGGCTTTAATTATATATATAGAATGGTTATTGACCTGTGTGTTGCACGATTTTTTTTGGCATGATCTTTTTTGGTAAATATTATGATTGGAGAATTTTTTTTGGGAAAAAAAAAAACTTCTTTCATTCTTATGTAGTGATTTTAAAAAATACAATGAAGGGTTTTATGATAAATTTTGTTAATTTTATGAAATACATTTATATAAAATAAAACTCATAAAATGTATAAGATATATGTAATGGTATAATTCATGACTACGCATGAAAGTTATTGTATTTTTTTAATTTCTATTAGCTAGATCACATTTCTTAAATAAACTGAACAACCATTTCATATCCTCGTTATGCACGTAATGATTGGAATGTTGTTAGTTAGTACATGATTTCCTGATAAACAAAATTGAGTAAAAACTATTTTAATTCTATTTAAGAATTTTTTTTTTGGGTGAAATTTTCATTTCTTTGTCCATTTTTTTAATCTAATATATTTAATTGTTCATGTTAGTTTAATTGAATAGTATTGTGTTTATACTTTTTTTCTTAACTGTAATTGATAATTCACAAAATGAGTAAACAACTATTGAGTATTGCGAAAGATACAAATATGAACATTAACATGAGCATGAACATGGAGGGAGATTTATATTCATTTTCTTGAAGATAAAATGTACTTACAGAAAATTCCAAACTTTATTAGGTAAAGAAGAATCAAAGTTATAGATAGCAAAATCAATAAACCAAAAATTTTAGGAGCCTAAGAGGAGCCATTACTCATTTGAAACAATCCAAAATACTCAAGGACTAAAAAAAAAAAAAACCATCCACTCCACACTTCCATTGCAACTGCTTTGGCTCAAGGAAAACAATATATATCTCTATATCTTTATTATTTATTTAGAAATAATTACAATATGCTGCTAACCCCGCAACTTGAACATCTTTTTCCCTAACTCCCGCAATTTGAACATTTTCTCCCTTAAACCCCAGACATTTTGTGTATAGGGAGGTGCCAATTCAGCTACATGGCCCTCAACATATATATATATATATATATATCTCATTTAATAAATATAGAACTTCTTTTTTAAAAAATTAATATGTTTATCATAGTTAAGGGAAATCCTAATGGGTACTTCACTTGAACATATGTGAAAAAGGCATATACATACCACAAATGGTAAAAGAGAAAGAAAAAGTTGCTAATCCCTTTTAATATGGTTAATTGCTTTACCTTAATCAGTCGCCTAAACAACATGATGCTTATTCATACCACAACCACAAATGACAATGCAGCATTAGCCATCTATAATAGCTCTACCTTCGTTTATTTTGCCTAATATGTCTTTACTGAATTAAAATCAAACCACAAAAACCATATAAAAATCACCAAATTAGAGTTTAAAATTATAATTAAAATTTTAAAAGAAATCTAGGCACAATTGCACAAAAAATCCATGTAACTAAGTCACACTTAGGAATATTGGACCCTTTTTCCTTTGTATAAATAGGGGGGTCCCAATGAAATGAGGAGGCTAACAATTTTCTCTCCAAAACATTTATTGTAAGAACATATAAGTTTTCCATTGTAGACTTTTTACGATTAAAGAACATGACTTGCCAACTAATCAAACTAAAGTTTTTAGTATCTACAGCAATTTCATAAACCCCAGTGTATATAGTGTCAAATTCCATAGTCTCTTGTTAGATCAAATGAGTGTCTAATTTTTCTTGTAAAGTATTGAATAGTAAAGTTTTTGGGCCATAGTCTCAGTTACAACTCTCAATCATGTTGGACTTGGATGACACCTATCAACACCATATCATTATGAGTTGCAGAAAAAATTTGGAGTGTACACAACATTTAGTGTGGATGGGAAGAAATTTTATCCTATTCCAATTGGTTAGGTTAGTAAGGGACCTATTCCAATTTAATGATCTTGGAATTTTGTATACAAGTAATAATCAAGGAAACTTCCACCTAAAATAAGTTGGACTTTTGGCAAGAGAGAAAATTGATGTCTAGACAAATCAAGCTAAGGTCGACCAAGATGGACCATATTCTTAATTTCTTATCTCTATTTGTTCCATGTACAAGACTTACAGTTAATGCTTGGCGTATAAAAGTTGAACATCTTATCTAAAGTCCATCCTCTGAAACCTTGAGAAAAAATTCATTTAAACCAACACAATATATAAATTATAAAGGAATCAAAGAAAAATTATCAAAAATAATGAAAATTTAATCTATGCTTAAATTCTTATAAGGATGAACACAATAGCAATATCCTTATTTTTTTAAAAAAATAAAGACAAAAAAAAAAAAAAAATCTATGCTTATTTTGTACGAATGATAAAGTCCTATCACAAAGTTTTTTGAGACTCATGTTGATTAGTGATTCGGAGTTATAAAGGAATTATCATCAATATTGTATAGTAATTAGGTTGTGATTGTTTAATTAGGCTTTTGTTTAGAACAATGAATAGGTTGTTTAGAAGTAACTCTTCTACCAGCATTAGATCATCCCTCCCAGAGATCCCTCAAGAAGATGGAATTCTCAATTCTGAGTCATATGAGTTATCAGATACAAATCTAAAACTAGGAGATTGGAACTTCCTAAAGATTCCCAATAGCCAGATCTATAAGTCATCTTCATGGTCCTTGAAAAAGGCTTTCAAGACATATTACCATGTTAGAACTATAAAACAGGTTTATAGCATCACCAAGGAGTACGAAACATGCTACTTGTTACCCTCTTCCATCCTGTTAACACACAGGAAAGAAGGACACAATTTTCTTCACATAGGTTTAGTCCAGGTCGGAGTTAAACCATTGTTCAGAGAAGGTCTGAATTGTTCAGTCCTAATGGCCCTTAGAGACACCCGTCATGTCATTTTAGATTTACCTTTCTTATAGAAATCATCTTTGCTGTATTTTTGTTTTCTATAATACTTGGTTGCTATTTTCCTCCTGTGAAAATGCTCTGAGGAATCTTTGCCTCTGTATTTGGATTTTCTTTTGGGAAGAATGGAGGGTAAGCCATATTGTGTACAAAATTTTCCTACTTCGTACTTGGCTTTTCCTTTGCTGGCTTTGCTCTGGATTTTCAAATATCTGCATATCTTCATTCCTTCACTGTGAATGGTGCTAGAGATGTCTCCATAAGTTAGGTTATCATAATCTATGACACCTAAGGGGCTACAAAGGGTTTTTTTGACCTTTTCACCAAAAAGTGTGGGTAATCCATTGATGAACTTCTCCTTCCAAAATGGAGAGTTACAATCACTTCTGTGCATGACTCTGGTAGTAAACACATCTTCATACCACCTAAAGTCACCAAGGGTTTTACATCTAAGGTTACTCAACTAGTCGTAAATCCTAGATATGATGTTGCTGGGTTTTCCTACAAAGTGTTTCATGATCGTATAGATCAAGGTATTGACTCCATCGAGGATACCTCTACCTATGGTGTCATAAAAAATGGGGATTCCTTCCTCATCTTTCTGGACAGCATGCTTGATGTCTTCCTTAGACTCTTCTGTCAGGCAATTGTTCCACCATTGCAGAAGTTTACCTGTGAATCCTAAGGATATGAGTTCTATGGCCTCAGTATAGGGATGTCCTTCACTAATGTAGTTATTGGCTAAATTGGTCATGTGTTGTAACTTGTTTAGGATCTCCTGTTCAGACAAACCATCTATGTTCCATTCATAGAGTTTACCTGAAGAGACTGAGAATTGGCTACTAACATTCCTTTCCTCGAACTGGAGGTCAAGGGGTGTAGGTCTGGGATACCAATTCTTGGTTAGGCTAGTAGGGGTTACCTTTAGATGGGTAAGCCTTTTTACCTTTAAGTTACTGAACTGGTTTTCTAGATGTTCTATCTCCTTTTCTTTTTCTGAGGAGGTTCTGCTAGAACTGCTAGAGGCTGTGTGGATGTCTAAGACAACTAATTTGGATTCTAATCGGGGACCAACACTGGTTGAAGTGGTAACTGGTGAAGTGGTGACTGGTTCCTTCTTCACGAGTTCTTCAAGCTGTTGGTTGACTATTTCTGAGGCTATTTTATCCTTAGATCTAAGGCTGGGTTGCTTAGTTGTGGGAAGCTTGACTAAAGGTTTTTCTAGGGTTTGGATAGATTTACTAAGGCTTCCTGGCTGGAGGATGACCTTGTTTTCTATCCCGTCCTCTATTCTATCAAGCTGTTATCCTATAACACCTAAACACTGGTTGGTGTAGTTGTTTTGCTCTATGACCTTCTTTACTACCTTTTCTTTTGGAGTGGTAGGGGTTTTGAAGGGAGAGGCAACTAAATCACTTCCACGGTGTTTGAAGGTTATGGTTTCCTAGGGTGGATGGCTAGATCTAATCATTTCTGGTTGGTTGGAACTACTAGCTGTTAGGAATTCAACCTAAATTCCAACCTGTGAGGAAAAAAAAAAAAAAAAAAAAAAAATAGAGAAAACACACGTCAAAGAAAAATAATCACATGCACAAGACAGTATTTACGTGGTTTGGCAATTTGCCTACGTCCACGGATTTGTAGGGATTTCACTATTATCAGGGAAAAAATACAAAGTGCGACTACAGTGTTTTTCTCTCTTTCTAAAAACACAACAACACAAAAGCTAAAACCCTAATCACAAAAAACAGCTTTTATATCCTACGCACAGGATTACAATGGGCTATAAAACAGGCCAAAAATAAACTAGGCTCCATAAAGCTCAACAAATCTCCCACTTGGAAATTAGTTCAATCACCAATATCAGTCGCTATCCTCCAAAAGCAATCCCTCATCCCTGCAACTCATCCTCCTGTCCTCAAGCTAGAAGGCCAACTGAAGCTGCACATAACTTCAGCTTCTCAATAGTGACATCCTTAGTCAACATGTCTGCCAGGTTCTTAGATCCACATATCTTCTCAAGTATTACCAGCTTATCTTCAACAAGGTACCAGATAAAATGGTATTTTGTCTGTATATGTTTCGACTTTGAATGAAAAGCTGAATTTTTAGCAAGAAAAATTGCACTCTGACTATCACTGTGTAGAATGCCCATCTCTTGCTTCTTACCCAATTCATCTAAGAAACTATGTAGCCAAATCATCTCCTTTCCAGCTTCAGTTGCTGCAACATACTCAGCTTCTATAGTAGACAAAGTAACAATCTTTTGTAGATTTGAAGCCCATGATATAGCTGTACCACCCAAAGTAAATACAAACCTAGTAGTACTCTTTCTACTATCAATATCGCAAGCAAAATCAGCATCTACATAACCCTGCAGTTTCAAACTTGCACCTGTGAAGCAAAGACATGTATCTGATGAACCCATCAGATATCTCAGAATCCACTTGACTGTCTCCCAATGCTGCTTTCTAGGCCTACTCATGAATCTGCTCACAACTCCCACTGCATGTGCAATGTCTGGCCTTGTACACACCATAGCATACATCAAGCTGTCAATAGCTAAGGCATAGGGCACCTTGCTTATATGGTCCCTTTCTTCTTCTGTTTTCGGTGGCTGTTCTTTGCCTAATTTGAAATGACTACCCAAAGGTGTGCTCACTGGTTTAGCTTCATTCATGTTGAACCTGCTGAAAACTTTCTTCACATATTCTAACTGTGAAAGCTTCAATGTACCATTAGTCTTGTCTCTAATAATTCTCATACCAAGGATTTGCTTTACAGCTCCTAAATCCTTCATTGCAAACTGTTTTGACAATTGCTTCTTCAGATTATTAATCTCCTCAATGTAAGACCCTGCAATAAGCATATCATCCACATACAATAGTAATATGATGTAAGAATTGTCAAAAAACTTAACATAGCAACAGTGATCAGCTTCACATCTCTTGAACCCAATTCTATGCATAAAACTGTCAAATTTCTTGTACCACTATCTAGGAGCTTGTTTTAGGCCATACAAGCTCTTTCTCAGTTTGTAGACTAGATTATCTTGTCCCTAAACAATGAACCCTTCTGGCTGAATCATGTAAAGGTCTTCCTTCAAGTCACCATGAAGGAATGCCGTCTTCACATCTAACTGCTCAAGACGTAAATTTTCCGCAGCCACCATTCCTAGCACCAGTCTAATTGTTGACATCTTCACAACTGGAGAAAATATCTCTGTGTAGTCAATGCCCTCCTTCTATTGGAACCCTTTAACAACTAATCTAGCCTTGTAACGTTTACTACCACCATGCTCATTCTTTATTCTGTAAACCCACTTGTTGTGCAAAACCTTCTTTTCTACTGGCAATTCAGTTAGTTCCCATGTCTGATTCCTCAACAAGGAATCCATCTCATCTTTCATGGCTAACTCCCACTTGCTTGAATTCTCATCTTGCAAGGCTTCTTTATAACACTCTGGCTCACCATCATCAGTCAATAGGAGATAATTTAAAGCGGGTGAATAACACTGTGAAGGTCTAATGTTCCTGGAAGATCTGCGGACTTCAGCTACAGGTGTACTTTGATCTACCTGTGAATCTACATTCTCCTTATCTTCTTCACCCCTTTTCTGAACAGTACTTTTAGTCAATCCATCTAAGTTGACAAACTCAGATTTCTTTTGATCTATCTTTATAACACCTGACACTACAGTTGACCTGTCCTTGTACATAACCTGTTCATTAAATATCACATTTCTACTTCTGATAATTTTCCTGTTTTGTTCATCCTAAAACCTATAGCCAAAGTTCTCGTCACCATGGTCAATGAAAAAACATATTTTAGACTTTGCATCAAGTTTACTACGAGCATCAGAATCAATATGAACATAAGAAACACAATCAAAAACTTTTAAACGTGAAAACTTTACCTCTTTACCGCTCAAAACCTCCTCAGGAAGTCTGAACTCCATGGGAACTGATGGCCCTCGGTTTATCAGGTAAGGTGCAGTGCTAACAGCATTAGCCCAGAAAGTTTTTGATAGTCCAGCATGCAACCTCATACTCCTAGCACGCTCATTGAGAGTTCTGCTCATGCGCTCAGCCACACCATTCTGCTGTGGTATCCCAGGAATGGTCTTTTTCCATCCTAATTCCCTGTGCAACACAATACTCACTGAACCCTCCATCTATGTACTCTCCTCCATTATCGGACCTTAAACATTTTAGTTTTAAACCTGTTTCTGTCTCAACTGTAGCCTTCCACTTCTTAAAAGTTTCAAATACATCAGATTTATTTTTTCAGAAAATAAACCCATACCTTTCTACTTGAGTCATCAATGAAAGTGATGTAGTACCTTGAACCTCTAAGGGATGCAACCGGAGAAGGCCCCCACAAATCAGTGTGTACTAACTCCAATTTTTCAGCCTTCGGTGTTTTGCTAGTTTTCAAGAAGCTCACATTTTTTTGCTTTCCTAAGATGCAGCTTTCACACATGTCAAAATCAATGGACTTCAATTCTGGTAGTTTTCCTTTTGAAAGCAGCATCTTCATCCCTTTCTCACTCATGTGACCAAGTTTGCGGTGCCATAAGCTTGTATCAGTACTTCCTTCAGCAACTATAACTGTGTCTCTTGGACTTGAGGTCATATAAAGAGTGCCAGTCTTCTTTCCATGAGCCAATACTCTAGCTCCCTTTGTAACCTTCCAAGTACCACCAACAAATAGTATTGCATGCCCTTTATCATCAAGTTGTCCAATAGAAATTAGATTCCTCCTCAGGTCAGGAATATGTCGAATCTTCTTTAGTGACCAAACAGATCCATTGGGCAACAATATTCGGACGTCTCCCATACCTACAACATCCAAGGCTGAACCATCAGCCAAATACACCTTACCAAAATCACCTATAACATAATTCTGCATGATTTCTCGGTGTAGAGTGGTATGAAACAAAGCTCTTGAGTCCAAACCCAATCATTAAGTGGACTGTTTACTGCAAAAAGTAATGCATCCTGTACCTCTTCTGTTACAGCATTAGCAGAATCATCTTCATTCTTCTTCTTAGGACTTTTGCATTGGTTTCTAAAGTGACCTATTTTTCCACAATTTCAGCATTGTACTTGTTGGCCTGATCTAGATTTACTTCTGTTCTGATTAGTATTTTTGGATTTTGATCTGCCCCGATTTGAATTTCTGTTATTACCTCTGCCTCTTGTCTCAAGGTTCAGGGCAAAACCAGATCTTGAGGTTTCACCTACATCTCTTCTGCGAATCTCCTCAGCCAGAATTAAATCTCGAATATCATTGTACTTGAACTTTTCTTTTCCTGTAGAATTACTTACTGCCATCCTCATTGCCTCCCAACTGTTTGGCAAAGAAGCCAAAACGATCAAAGCACGAATCTCATCATCAAAATCAATTTCTACAAACGACAATTGATTTGTGAGTGTTAAATTCGTTCAAATGTTGTGCTACTGATGCATTCTCTGCCATCTTCAAATTGAACAGTTTCTTCATCAGATGTACCTTGTTGTCTGTTGACGGCTTTTCATACATACCAGATAAAGCCTTCATCAGATCTGCTGTGGTCTTCTCCTTTACAACATTATGTGCAACAGATCTAGACAGAGTTAACCTGATAACTCCCAGTACCTGTCTGTCAAGAAGAGCACATTCATCAGCCTTCATCGCCTTAGGTTTTGTCCCCAAAAGAGGCAGATGCAATTTCCTCCCATAGAGATAATCTTCAATCTACATCCTCCAATACGCGAAGTTTGTGCCATCAACCTTTTCTATTCCAGATACCTTTCCTGCTTCCTTTGCCATTGCTTCCATTCAAACCTAACCCTAGGCTCTGATACCAGTTGTTGGGAATTCAACCTAAATTCCAACTTGTGAGAAACCAAAAAAAAAAAAATAGAGAAAACACACGTCAAAGAAAAATAATCACACGCACAAGATAGTATTTACGTGGTTCGGCAATTTGCCTACGTCCACGGAGTTGCAGGGATTTCACTATTATTAGGGAAAAAATACAAAGTGTGGCTACAGTGTTTTTCTCTCTCTCTAAAAACACAACAACACAAAAGCTAAAACCCTAATCATAAAAAACAGCTTTTATATCCTGCGCACAGGATTACAATGGGCTACAAAACGGACCAAAAATAAACTAGGCTCCACAAAACCCAACACTAGCATCCTTGGGAAGTTTGGTCCAGTTGGTTTTGGTAATGACATAAGACTATTTGTGCCATTCAAAGTGGTTTTCAAAGTATTCAAAGAAAGGGACATTGCTGGATATCTCTTTCATGAACTCTACCAATTTTTCCAAAACTTCTTTCTTTTGTTCCAGGGTGTGGTTGGCTCTATAGGCTTCTCTTTTGAGTCTGTTTTCTTTTGACTCAAAGTCTTTGCCTAGGGCAACTAGATTAGGGGTGAACTCTTTCTTGATGACAAGAAGCTGGTGATCTATTTCAATTTCTTGCTGAAAAGGATCCTGTGGGTCATGCTGATATGGGTTCATCATATCAATACCTGTTAGGGATGGGGCTTTTAGACTATTGTTGTCTTCTTCTTGGTCAACAACAGAGTCTTGTTTGGCTTTGTAGCAGGGTGTACTAACCTGGGATTTGGTCTGGACTCCTTGGAGCTCTAGTCCTAAATCTCTTCTAGATTTTGGAAAGGGTGCTAGAGGTCTGGATGAGCTACACTGGGATGCATGTCTATCTCTAAGAGGGATAGGAAACTGCCTAATGGGTTGGTGTAGATCTATTGGGGATCTAAATCGGGGATCATATTCTAAAGGTGTTTTAAACCTAGACTGGTTAAACTTATTCTAACTATACCGTCGGCTAGTTGCTGGACAAAATCTAGATCTGGATTCTGGGATGGGTGTTGGATCTGTAAATGATGATTTTCATTTTCCACAGTCCAATTGTCAGGGAAAGTGACTTTAGACCATTTTAGGGTCTTAGGAACCTGAATCTTGGATCTAAGATCTTTGGTTTGGATAAGAGTGGTTTCTCCCATCTTTCTCTTGTCAAGTGCTTGAACATTCATGTTCGTCCTCATGCACTTATAATAAACTCTGTATATCAAGGCAACTTGCTAGACACCTTGCAACATAAGGGTTCCATGGGTCTTGATATTGAGGGTGAAGGTTTTCATAACATGCGAATCGTGGAGTCCTACGGTGAAGTTGGGGAAACAGTCAAAATGGATTGGTCCACTGTCTAGACTGGTTTCAATGGTTCCTAAGAGGTTGTCATTAAACCTAATATGACGAGTGTCTCTAAGGGCCATTAGGACTGAACAATTCAGACCTTCTCTGAACAATGGTTTAACTTCGACCTGGACTAGACCTATGTGAAGAAAATTGTGTCCTTCTTTCCTGTGTGTTAACAGGATGGAATAGGGTAACAAGTAGCATGTCTCGTACTCCTTGTTGATGCTATAAACCTGTTCTATAGTTCTAACATGGTAATATGTCTTGAAAGCCTTTTCCAAGGACCAAGAAGATGACTTATAGATCTGGCTGGTGGGAATCTTTGGGATGTTCCAATCTCTTAGTTTTAGATCTGTATCTGATAACTCATAAGACTCAAAATTGAGAATTCCATCTTCTTGAGGGATCTTTGGGAGGGATGATCTAATGCTAGTAGAAGAGTTACTTCTAAACAACCTATTCATTGTGCTAGATTAAAAGCCTAGTTAAACAATCACAGCCTAATTACCTTTAACCTCAAACTTCTGGATCTATCCTTAGATCTAAAATAGATTGTTCAAACAAGACGATCGCCTAATCTTGTGCAAACTACAACCTCTTATTGCCACAATCCTTACACTGGTAACTTCCCTTCCGCTCACGTCCTACTGTCGGGACTTATTGTTTGGTACGAGACAAAGACTCAGCCTGGGACTTACTGGGTTGACTGAACAGCATAGATCTGGTATTGCGTGTCTCAACAGTACACATCTGCAACAAACTGGAGGGATAAACACAGAAACAAAAAGAAGTAAATAACTGGAAAATAACTGATCAACATGAACAAATAATCACAGAATGATAAACAGATAGGTAAAGAAGGAGGCTCAGCCTACCATCAAAAGAGCAATAATGAAGAAGAGATAGTAGATGTAGAAAATAATGAATGGTAATGGAAGAGTTATCAAAAAATAGATGTAAAAAAAAATAAAACTATCAGAAGATATATCCATGAAAATAATCAAATTAATGATAATGCGGAAAATAATGGATAACTATGGCGGCTATGCCGACCAACTTGATTTAAGATAAAATGAAACTTACAACACTATTATCTACCAAACTTGGCTCTGATACCAAAAGGGGGGTAAGTTATAGAATGGGGGGATGCCATCTGATTATAAAATAAGATGTACAGGTTACAGTTGTGAAGACCAATATATGTGTATATATATATATATTTATTTGGGTATATATATATATATAAAAGCAGAGATCTTATGTGGGAGTGCACGAGGTCTTGCCAAGTGACGCTCTAATTTTGTATTTAGTATTTTTTTACCTCTTTCATTAAGTTTTTTTATTGTTACACAAAATTTTACATTAACTTATTTTACTGTTATCTCATTAATTGCCTAAGGTTACATCACACATTTCTCTCTTTTTCATGTCTTTTAGCCTACTCACCATTTTAATATTTTAAGAAAAGCAAAAAATTAATAATTAAGGACTAATAGCAATAACTAACTGTACACTTTTAGACCCCTTAAAACACAACCAGATTAACTTAGTTAATTAGTCAAGTGATTACTTAGTCAAATGATCAGATCTAGGTTAACACAAATATATCATATGTAAAGTGTAGAAAATAAAAACATAACAATATGATAACCCAAGAAAACCAAACCGGTAAAAAACCTAAGGAGGATTTAACCTAGCTATCCTCAAGGTAAAACAAATCCACTATGAAAGAATTGAAGTTTACACAATAGCGACTTAGACCACTAACATCCTATTGCTATCTCGAGTAGGAAACTTACTACCATGACCACGTGACAACTCTGAGTCCATGGACTACCTCTTTCTTGGATTCATAACATCCACAAGTACTGCCACTTGTGTTTTCTTTAAGCTCTTTATGCAGCAATTGAAGCGATCATCAAGCTTTTGACATAATCTTGATTCTTGATAACCCTAAGTATATGTGAAGGCAAATACCTTGAGATCTCACAAGAGATTCACATACATAGTATAAACAACAACTGTAACAACAGTAAAATGTGGCTAGGGTTTTTCCTTTTATACTTAAAGCAAAACGTAAAACCTTACATGTAAAATGGGGATGGGCTGAGTTGGAAATTCTGTAGAAAAAACAATCTGCACGAGCTTCGATCAATCGAGTCTAATTTTCGATATATCGAGCTAGGTAGATTTACATAGTAAATCCTGTAGTATGCTGGATTCCAACTTTACACATAAACATACTTTGAGCAAATCTAAAACAAGACTAAACATTTTGATCATGGTTTGCCAACATTAAAAATTGAAGTTCTAATACATTTAAACCTAAAGTCTTATTATACCATATTCCGACGTAGCGATTGGTAGAATTTTTGGGGCTGAAGAATCCCAGTTTGAAAGTGCTCCCATTGGAGATTATATAGTTTGGGCCTTTAATGGGTTGAGAAGATCTAATGGTGTCTATGGCAAGGACTACATTTAAACAAAGGCAACAAAGGAAAGACAATAAATGTATCATACTAAGAAGGCCCATAAATTGTTCCAACCAACTTGGTGTGAGAATGCCGAACAGGGGGCCATGTTTATATAACAATTTATGGTTGGTTCATGGTTGCTTTCTAGGATAAATGCTACTCCAGACTTTCGTAAGTCTATCAACCTAGAAAATACGTTAAGTAATAAAGATTCAATAAGGACCTCATGTAAAAGTCTCCATTTGAACCTTTCAATAGCATTGTGTCACACACACACACATATATATAAGCAAGACTTAGGTAAATTATTTAGGTATTATTCCTTAGATTCCCTTCTTAAGAGTCTACTATGTGGATTTTTTCTCATGCGTTGGAAGTATATTTCTTTTAGTTAAGTATCTACATGACAGAAACTTAAAAGGGGAACCTAAGGAACAACATCTAAAAGAAAAATATATATTGTATCATTTTTACAAACAAAAAAAATATGGACTAATATTCACACTCATTCTCTCATAAAAGAAAAATACATACTAATGTATATACACAAAATTTCCTATGGGCTTTCTTCGTAAAACACATAACTTTCTAAAACTTTGAACGTAACATGAGTGATATGCATAATACAACCTAGGTATTGATTAGGACCTGCAACTTAATTAATCAAGACTATTTTATCAATTAACTCCAAAGTTTACGTGATTAATCAATTGATATAAGCATGTAAATAAAATGTAAAAATCCCATAAAATCAAAAGACACAATATCAAAGGTAACACCAAATGTGTTATTAAAGAGGAAAATCCAAGCACTGGGGGCAAAAACCTCTTCACAGTACCATTGCCATTATAATCCACTAAAATGAATAGTTGTAATACATGATAAGTGCGAAACCCAAATTTGAGTATTCTTCTTGCTTTCAAGGGAAACGAGGCTAATATGTAGAGGATAAAGGCTGGTATTGTAGAGAAGTTCGTAATTAAATCCTCTCTAGTTCTGGTGATTTCACTTGTCCAAGGGTCGAGCCAAAGTTAGGCAAAATTTGGCAGGATGAAGAGTCAAATTCAGTTGATTGAAATTCCTTTTGTGTTATTGTTAGGAACTGAGTCGTTCCTAATGGAGATTGATGGGAATTGTAGAGAAATTGACTTAATTCGAGGTAGTCACCCTCCATATATATATATATATATATATAGAGAGAGAGAGAGAGAGAGAGAGAGAGAGAGAGAGATGCACTAATGCACTAGGAAGTTGGTTTATTCTTCAATTCATATTTAATGTTGGATTACAATCATGTATTTATAGGAGACTAGCTCTAATCTTATTGGCCCACATGGCCTCCTTATATTGGTTTTATTATTTCCCATGTGCATTAATATTTCCAACATGTGCTAAATGTGATTAACATGCTTGGAATTGTAATTAACTAACTAACTAACTAAATCTCAATGCAACAATTACTAGCCATATGCTTATAGCATTCCTAACATTTCCCTCCCCTTGAAAACACTTTGCCCACAAAGGTGTTGTGAAATAGCATCTTCATCAAAGGAGAACTTCCAATGGACCAATACTGTAGTGACGTTTTGATCACCATATTCATGCATTTCTCTTTGACAAGCGGTCTGGTGCACATGAAGTTTTCTTCTTCGTAGATCTTCAAACTTTGCTTGAATTCTTGAGCCTTCAATGGTTCTTTAATCTTCAAGGTCTCATTGGTTCTTTGAACCTTGAAATGTTCTTGTATCCTTAAAACCTCATTTGATTCTAGAACCATTAAAATTGTTAGCACTTATATCTTGGATTCTTGGATCACCGATACTTGGATTGCCAATTCTTGAATCATAGACTCTTTAATGGAAGCCTCCATTGGTGCATCAAGAATTGGTTCTTGGAAAATCATCATCTTCTTCTTTGTTGGCTCTTTGGACTGAACGTCAAGGGCTACATCTTCATGTATATCATCATCCACTTTGACACAAAAACTAACATCCCGGCTTGCAACAACAATAGTAGATTCTTGTAACTTGATTTGTTCTTCGAATTCCATTGAATCAAAAGATTGTAAGTCCTCTTTCGTCATGTTCTCAAGATCCTCTTGCAATCTTGAGAGCTCTTCATCCATGGCCTTGTTAGATTTAGCCAAGGCCTTGAATTTCTTTGAAATAGCCTCGTTAGATTTTGCCAAGGCCTTAACCTTTTCTAAAACTTCATTCACCATTTTCAAGATTTCTTGTCGATCATATTCACCCGTCTCAAGATTGACGGCTGTAATACCAAATGTTACGAACCCAGTGGTTCCTAATGGAGATTGATAGGAATTGTAGGGAAATTGACTTAATTCCCCTATAATTCCTATCCATCCCCATTAGGAACCATTGGATTCCTAACATTTGGTATTAGAGCCATCGATCTTGATATGAGTGAAAATGACTGGCAAGAAATCTTGAAAATGGTGAATGAAGTTTCAAAGAATTTTAAGGCTTTGTACGAATCTCACAATGCCATTTTAGAGAAGGTCAAGGCCTTGGATGAATCTAACATGGCCATGAAGGAAGAGCTCTCAAGATTGCAAGAGGGTCTAGAGAACATGACGAAAGAGGAGTTATAATCTCTTGATTCAATAAAACTCAAAGAATAAATCAAGTTTCAAGAATCTACTGCTGTTGTTGCAAGCCGGGATGTTGATTTTTGTGTCAAAGTGGATGATGATATACATGTACACGCTGCCCTTGAAGTTCAGTCTAAAGAACCAACAAAGAAGGTAATGATGATATTCCAAGAACCAATTCTTGATGCACCAATGGAGGCTTCCATTCAAGAGTCTATGATTCAAGAATTGGCAATCCAAGTGTCAGTGATTCAAGAATCCAAGATACAGGTGCCAACAATTTTAATGGTTCTAGAAACAAATGAAGTCTTGAGGATATAAGAACATTTCAAGATTCAAAGAACCAATGAGACCTCAAAGATTGAAGAATCATTGAAGGCTCAAGAATTTGAGCAAAGTTTGAAGATCTATGAAGAAGAAACCTTCATGTGCACGAGACTACTTGTCAAAGAGAAATGTATGAATATGGTGATCAAAATGTCACTATGGTATTGGTCCATTGGAAGATCTCCTTTGATAAAGATGCTATTTCACAACAACACCTTGTGGACAATGTGTTTTCAAGGGAAGGGAAATGTTAGGAATGCTATAAGCATATGGATAATAATTGTTGTATTGAGATTTAGTTAGTTAGTTAGTTAGTTAGTTACAATTCCAAGCATGTTAATCACATTTAGTACATGTTGGAATTATTAATGCACATGGAGAATAATAGAACCAATAGGATGAGGCCACGTGGGCCAATGAGATTAGAGCTAGTCTCCTATAAATACATGATTGTAATCCAACATTAGATATCAATTGAAGAATAAACCACCTTCTTAATGCATTAGTGCTTCTCTCTCTCTCTCTCTCTCTCTCTCTATGGAGGGTGACTACCTCGAATTAAGTCAATTTCCCTACAATTCCCATCAATTCCACTATAATTCCTATCCATCCCCATTAGGAACCATTAGATTCCTAACAGGTATCTTCAACTTTCAGCACTTTGAACCTCAACCCAATTACAAATTAACACACTAACACCAAAATACAAATATTTGAATGTTAGTTACAAGAACTATTAGGGTTATATTTTTTGTAATTGGCTAATCTTTTGACAAAATATACTCTACTTGTAATTGGGTAGACCTAAGATGAGTTTAGTATTTCAAGAAACATGTTGTTCAAGTCAAGTATTAAAGACATGAAGATTGATCCAAGAAACAAGTGAAGAAAAGTTGTTCATTAAGTCTTGACAGATAGCTCAATAGATGCTTGCTATTGAGACTTAATGTGAAACTTGATAGATAGCTCAACAATAACTTGATCTGTCAAGAATTATGATTTCAAAATTTCAAAATCTAAAATTCGGCCCTGTCTTGTGTATTTGTGTAGGGTTTCTTTTCTCACAACCCTAAACATATATAACGCTTATTTTAAAGGCCGTCATAGACGGATACAAAAACCAAGAGACTTATTTTCTTTGTGTGAAGCTACTGTCTTTGTACGCCATAGGGTTTTGTAACCGAGTGCTTCTAGATCTTTATTGTTGATGAAGTGAAGAACTTTGCAGCCAATAATATATGTTCAAGGGTTGCTGGAATTAGTCACATGCTTGGGATTCGTGCAAAGGGTTAGTCACAAATTGGAGGTTTGTGCATCAAAAGAAAGAAAGCTACTACAAGATCAAGTCCAATTGGGTATTGGAGCGAAGGTTTAACTATAGGTTGGTATTTCAGAATAGGTCAATGGTAGTTGGTAAGATTCCTTATACTTATAACTTTTTGATTGTTGCTTAGTGGATTCTAGGAAGTGGTGACCTTAAAATCATCTGATGGGGTTTTTGCCTTGTGAGGTTTTCCCCATTTGTCAACAAACCACCGTGTCAAATTTATTTTCCACTGCACTTAGTATTTTGGTGATTTATTGGTGCTTTCAGATTTTTACATGCAAATCAATATATTCTATATATATATATATAGAATAGTAGAAGCTAAGAGAAAGTGGATTCCTACAATTAAGGATGTGTTGACAAATAGGAAAAGTGGCTATCTAAAATTCAAACATGTTTCACTTTAAAAGGCGATACATTATATTGTTTAGTAACACAGCAACACCATTTAAAAGTTATAAATTATAATATTTGACTATGTTAAAACACTGTTTCGAGCCCTATTAGTATAAAAGAAAATTAATTGCTTTAGACAGGAAAAAGAAAGACTGCTACACGAAGAAAAAAAAAATAAGGAGAGAGAGACCGAGAGAAAAGAGAAACAGAGAAATAGAGAGGCAGAGAACGGAGAAGGAAAGAGAGATCAAGAGATCAAAAACTGAAACCCAAAACATCAGACACTAACCAAGATGAAGAAGAGCTGTACAGTCTCTTCCAATATCCCCAAAATCTCTCTCTCTCTTCTCACGAACCCTAATCTTTTTCTTCAAGAATATTCAATCCCTTCAATCCAGAGAAATAGAGAGGCAGAGATAGAGAGAGGTGATGAGGACACGGAGAAAGAATCAGAGAAAGGGAGGGGCGATGAAATGTGACACGGAGAAAGAAACAGAGAAAGAGGCAGAGTTCCTAAGGCTGTCCATTGTGCGTTACAATCAAAAGGGAAATAGAGCAGATTTCGTTTGAACCACACACCGTCCATTCCCTTGCCAGATTTAGACCACTAGATCGCTAGGACTAACATCGACAACAGGACATTTTTTTTCTCAATTTTGTACATTTGGTATAAAACGTTACTTTTAATTGAGTTTTATTGTTGGGTAGGCTTAGATTTGATTCATTTTTGTTTTGGGTTTTTGTAATCTCTATCAAAATGATTGTTTTCTCAATTTTAGATATTTGATTTCTTTTTTTTTAGATTACAAAGACCACAAAAAATATTGATTTGGGTATGAAATGTTACTTTTGATTGAGTTTTCCTATTGGATGGGTTCATATTTGATTTGTTTTAGTTTTGGGTTTTTAAAACACAGAATGATTGAGCCCTACACTATTAGTAGCCTCGCCATAGAAGAAAAATCTATGGACCATCAACACCATAAGACCATATAGCGATAGAGTGAGAACTACCACCGGTAATTTTCTTTTTCCTTTTTTTCTTGATCTATAGGTATGAAATATGAATTAGTTTTGAGAAGTTTGGTACTCTTTGGTCATTCTCCAAATTCTTTTCATTCCAAATTAAATTCATTTAGTTTAAAGCCAGGGTTTTTGAAATTTCAATTATAGTGCCTGATAGGTGTTTGATGCTGGTTCTCAATTAATATATATATTGCACAACTTCAACTTTCCCCTATGATAAACAAGACCCTTCTGTCTCTGAATTGGATTTCACCTCTTCGTTATTGTAAACACACATGCATAAAGCACAAGCATCATTTCTTACCAATACACTTGAAAGTTAAGCAAAAGGATAACAATAAAGAACCATAATAATCTATCAATAACATTTATAATACAAAAATGTATCACAAAGTTTGAATTGCAAATTGTTGCAGAGAAAAGGTCAAATTACAAACTATGGCAAAGAATGGATTAGTTGCTTAGGTCCAGAAAATCTTGGCCCCACCCATACACTATATTATTATCATTTATGTTTATATTGAATTGAATTTAACCTCATTTGCATTTATAAGACAATATTATGTTTGATTGTCTGATATTCTTTAAGGTGCATTATATTTGTTGCTCTTTTCTTAGATTTAGTCATGTACACACTCTAATGCTTAAGGAAAACTATCAACTTGCTATGAATGATGTATATAGTGTGTGAAGGGTGGTTACCATTAATTGGTTGTGTCAAAACCATAATAATCTTTGCAGAGCTTTTAAATTGGTAAATTTCTATAAGATGCTATGTATAGAATAATAGGGATGTAATATAATGTAATGTCTATTCTTATTTTTTAAAATTGTTGAAATTTCCTTATCTCTTTTATTCTGTTCTAAATGAAAATTTTCTTTTTAAATATCTTTAGTTGTGCCAAGAGGGAGAGTTGTGAAACCAAGAGATAGTTATGTTGAAGACAATGGAAGAACAAGTGTATTTCCATAGTTTCAAAATGAACAGGAGGTAGATGTGAAAAACACAACAGCAGTTTTGCTGCCCAAGAAGAATCATGATTCAATCATGAGCCACATTGATATGGAGTTCTTGCCACCACGACTTCCTCCATTTTATCCTTTTGAGAAGGTCTCTATGGAACCGAAGTTACCTTTTAAAGTAACTACAACTAAACATCCTTCAAATAGTCCGAATACAAGTTCTGCAAAAGTTCTTCTTTCTCCTTCGGGTTTGTATCAGTCTATTTTATAGTTTGTTTTTGTTTGTATGGAATCAGTAATTTCTTTTCTTATTATATTGTAGAGAGGGAAAATTCCAGACCTATCATAAGTTGACACGTCATACTACCAAGCCCACAAAATAAAACCAATTACAAAGCTCTAGGTATTGTTGCTAGGTTTTGCTATCACTACTCAGAAGCCAACAGAAATTTGCCAAGTGTCATGCAAAAACCAATCACGCATCAACACGTGTAAGCGATGACATAATCAGCCTCGCACGTGTAAGCGATGTCATAATCAGTCTCGCACGTGTAAGGGATGACATAAGCAGACCAATCAAGCTGTGACATGTGTCACCAATCAGACTCTGCCACATGTCACTCATCCACCCCTAAACTCTTATAAATAGAAGCCTTTCTAAGACATTTAGGAGGGGACCAAGCCATCTAAAGCACAAGCAGCATCAGAGAAGATATCTTGAGTTCAAAAGTCCAGAAGCTCTGTTAGAATCAAGCTCTGAAGCCTCCAGCAACTTCAAGAACTTCAACCCTTAAATACGAAGAACATTCGAAGCAGAATCATCCAAACTACCTTCCTAGATTCAAAGTTCATTGGAATCAAGCTCAAAAACCTCCAGAAACCTCAATAAACACAAATCAGTAAAGCTCTACGGATTCAAGCCTCTAAAGCACCGAAGAACTTCCACCACAAAACCTTCAAATACGAAGAACATTCGAAGAGGAATCGTCCAAATCATATTCCTAGATCTCAAAGTTCACTGGAATCAAGCTTAAAAGCCTTTAGGAACCTCAACAAAACACAAATCAGTGAAGCTCTACGGATTCAAGCCTCTAAAGCACCGAAGAACTTCCACCACAAACCTTCAAAGACAAAGAACACACAAAGAACACGAAGAACGTGAAGAACAAAGGATTTCTAACAAGCTCATAGGTAGAGATTCATTGTAATTCTGTTTCAACAATCTTCGATCCATCCCTCAACCAAATTGAAGTATATTTGGTGTTCAAATCAAAATCACTACCACAACTCCAATTAACAAATCTTCAAGGAGATCGAATTAGAGGATCACTCTTTTGGAATCATAGAGAATTGTACCACACATTCATCAATACAAATTCACATTTGTGCAACTATTTTAGTTGTTTGATTTATTTCGAACCGAGAAATTTAGTTGTCCACATATATAGTAATTGTGCTAATTTTATAATCATTGTGAAACTGAGGGTCGAAGAGAGGGACTTACTTTTAATGTGATATAGGTCAAAGCTTAATAATAGGTTGGGCAATGATGGAGTTATCAGCATGTAATTTAGCAACATATCTCTACGTTTAGCCATCTGATTCCACGAAAAGTCTGGTTAATTAAGTTGATGAAAGGAAAATAGCTAAAAATTGATGATAAATTTAAGCTACAAAGAAAACAAGAAATAGAAAAAATATACCTCTGTTTGGAAGAATCTCAACTTTTTACTTAAAATAGAGTGACAATATTTTGAATATGATGATTGTTTTTGTAATATCTCCTGTTTAAGGTTCTAATTTTCTTTTTCTCATACAGGTGATGTGGATGTGGGAAAAAGGGACTTCGACTCTGATATAGAATTCTTCAGGTTCTTTCTATTTCTGGTGTTATTAATGACACGACACTATTGTCGGGCTTGATTGGTCTGTTTACTTTGTTTAAGATGTAGGCGAGGAACCTTTAATCCCCATTGTTATGGATTTCACAATTGAACTATTGATTCATTTCTTTCACTAATAAAATTGGTTTTTTTCCCCACAAGGGCCTCCCTATATTGATGATTTAGAAGCTATACTTGACGAGTTTTTTCTCAAGTCTCTTATTACTTATGTTGAGGATGGCATCATTGAGGAAGTATACACTCTCTAAATTATTCAACCTTGAATTGGCAGAGTCCATAATCGTATGTGATAATGGAGCTTTGTTAGTACATACAATTAGTATATCATGTTTTATAATTTTTTAGGTTTTTTTGTTTTTTTCATGTTATGCAATTTGACTTCAGATGTTGGTCTTATTATAGTGTCTATAAAGTGGTAAAGAAACTATGTTTTTTAAGACCTTAGTCAGGTTGGTGCAGCACTCAATCTTTTCCTTTTTTTTTCCTGGTTAGCCCTAAAAATCAGTATATGATCACCCAAAACCAAACCAATCTAATTCAAGCCAGACCTAAAGCAAAAATAATTTAAAATGTTAAAAATAAGCAACCAGCCAAATTTGCAACAGTTCACCAAGTAATATTGCTACAATAATTTGAGACTGTACGGTTTTAGACCCCTTAACACACAACCAGGTTGAGTAACCTAGTTAATTAGCCAAGTTGTTACTTAGTTAAATTAAGCAATTCTAGGTTAAAACAATCAAACAATTATATCAAAAATATATAGCAGCGGAATAATAAATAACAAAAGATATGATTACCTAGGAAAACCAAACCGGTAAAAAACCTGGGGAGGATTTTACCCACCGATCCTCACGGCAAAACTGAATTCACTATGAAAGAATCGAAGTTCATACAAAAGGACTTACAAGCTCCCCGCTCGACTTCCTAATGCTACCTACCAGTAGAACTTACTGACACGACCCCGTGCAAGCTCCGAATCCACGGACTCCTTCTTTCTTGAATTCTTCAATCAGCTACAAGCACCCACGCTTGATATTCTTTAAACTTCAATAGTAGCAACCGAGTTGATCATCAAGATGTTGAAGTAATCTCTATCTTGAAAACCCTAAGCTTTGTGTAAAGGAAAGCTTCTCTAGATCTCACAAGAGATTTACACAAAACAGCAATGTATAAGCAGCAACTCAACTGGAGCAACTCTAAAAATGTGGCTAGGGTTTTGCCTTATATGCCTAGGGCAAAAACATAAAACCCTAAATGTTTAATGACTTAGGGCTGAGTTGGAAAAATTGCAGAAAACGTAATCTGGTCGACTTTCGATCGATCGAGTCTATTCTTCGATCGATCGAGCCAGACCGAAATGCCCCAATGCATCTACAGTCTCTCGATTCCAACTTTACAATAATTAATCAACTTTGAGCAAGCTTAAACAAGACTAAACATATTGTTTTGATCATGGTTTGCCAATATTACAAATTAAAGTTCTAAATACATAAATTCCTAAATCTTTAGAACTAACAAACTCCCCATTTGGCAATCCGTGACAAAACACAAATTAAAAGCTCAAAGTTTACAAGTACAAAGCCCTTTACAAAAATAATGCTCATAAACTCAAATTCAATTATAACTACTATCTATCAGTTGCAAGTGTAGACAGCAGCTTAATTGAATCAACCTGTATATTCCTGAAATACTCAACAAATGCATAAATGCATGTGTGACAGAAAAGAGTAAAACAACAGGTATAACATTCTTTTAAGATTCACACAACACAAAATAAAGACATATATTAATGATCAACTCATAAATATAAATTAATAAGCAGTGAATCACAAAGCAACAAGAATCATGGAATATAACATGTATATCAATCAAAGTAATGAATATATCATGTATATCAATCAAAGTTACTCATCCTAACATGAATAACCCCAAAAATGATATACAAAGTGAAGCACCTAGATACAATCTAAAAACTCCAAAAGCTCCTCGAAAACAAAAAGTCTCCCCCTAACTACAAAAACCCCTCTACAAGCCAAAAACTCCAAAAACTCTACTCCCCCTTTTTGTGACGGAATGCCAAAGGGCAATCACAAGTCATCATCAAAATGAGGTGGTGAGGGTGAATGAAGATGCGCAAGGTCGGCTGGTAGAGCACGAATCTCATCAAGCAAGTCCGCCAAAATCTGACCATGAGCCGCCTGAACGGTCATGACAGTCTCCAAGGTACGACGAACATCAAAGTCGGCCGAAGGAGGTGGAGGAATATCAGCAGCAGCAACATCACCAACAGGACCTGTAGAAGAAAAAGGAGGAGGTGCGCTACTAGAAGGCTCAGACCTAGGGTGTTTAGAACCAGCTCTAAGATGAGCAGCCCTCTGTCTAAGAAAAGACGCACCTATGGGAGCAACCACATGAACGGGCTCAGAGGAAGGGAAGCCACTAAGATCAAGATAAAGTAAAATCCTATGTATAAAAATAGGATGAATAAGAGCATGAGTAGTAGATGAACTCCTATAAACATCGTTCAAAGAACGAAGAAATAGATGAGGAAAACTAATAGGAGCATCAGTAACCAGAGCATACAAAAAAACATACTGCTCGAGAGGAATGGTGTGAACATGAGATATGGGCCAGATAGAATGACAGGCTATCCTAAAGAACAGATAGTGCAACCTAGAAAGCTCAGCAGAGGTGATCCTAAGATCAGAACCCCACTGGATAGAAGTCCCAGTGATGTAAGACAAGACATCACTCAACTCGGGAGACTCATCATAAGGATAGACAGGATTCTGAACCAAAGGTACCCCTAGAGCATCAGCCACTACCCAGGGAGTAATGGTGTACTCTACGCCTCGTATCCAACTCTTTACCAAAGTGTTGGAATTATAGATGCAGATAGAGATGTTCGAAAAGAACTCTCTAATCAAGGCAAAAGGTGGAGGAGGATCAGAAATATCCACCAAGGGTAACCAACCTCGACGCTCAAAGTTTGCCCTAATGGCAGGATCTAGTTCATCTAAGAGAACAGAACGCTCAGCCCAAATCTTTCTCCAAAGGTTTAGCTTCTCAAAAATCTCTTGGTTTTTCTCACTCGAAAATTTCTCAAGGTCAAAATTAGGAGGGGATGGAGAAGAGGAGGGAATAGTCCTACGGGCTCTAGTCTTCCTAGGCATGATGCTAAGGAAAGGGCAGAGACACAAAGAGAAAACCAAAAGAACAGAATAAAACAAAAACAAGGGCAGACTGCAAGTTAGCACAATAAAAATATAAAAAATCTATATGATGCATGAACAATAACAATGTTGTGATGCATGAACTAATGCAGTAAACATAGTTCTAATTAGGTTCAATTTCACAAAATTGGCTCGAACATAGAGTTTCTAACAAAAACCGAAAAAAAAAATTGAAAAACCACTTGAAAATTTTGAAACAAATTGATGAATTGATCATCACACATTGTTGGAAACAGATTAGAATAATCAATTTCATCAAAACAACAAGCCAATTTCATCAATTAAACCCAATTGAACAGAAATCCCCAATTCGGATCAATTACAAGCCCTAGAATTTTCAATTTCTCACAAAACCCAAAATAGATCAAATTAAACTATCAAGATCATGTTTATAGCATGTCCCCACAAAAATCCATTGATCAATTACACAAAATTAGGCTTGAATTAACAAAAATCCCAAAAAGAAGAAGGTCCGAAAATTTAAAGAAAAATGCATGAAAAGATGTAAATAAACTCAAAAGAAAGGGTAAGATAGTCATACCGGCTTGAGGAAAGAGAAACCTTGCAAAAAATCCAGAGGAAAACGACAAAAATTTTGGACTTTTAGCCTTGCCGAGTCGGAGAGAGAAAGAAAAGTTTGAAAACTTTTTGAAAAAGTGTTTGAATAAGTCAAGAGCAGTGTTTTAAAAAACCTAATTCGCGACTTTCGATTGATCGAAAAATACATTTGATTGATCGAATCAAACAGTCATTTTTAGACAAATTAAAGCACTTTTTCGATCGATCGAAAATTAGAATGGATTGATTGAACTGGGCAGAGGCTCACAAAAGTTTTGAGAAAAATCACAGTTTTGAAAATCACAAACCATATTTTGAAAACAACTCCTCAAAGCATTAAACTAATTGAAACAAAATACATGAGTATGAGATGGAATGCTTTTTCAAAAAACCCAAGTTTTAATCCTAGTTTCTCCAAAGAAAATTTCAGCCATTCTTCTTTTTAAATTCTCAAGCAAAAAAAAATGTTTTGCATAATTCTCAAAGTATTTCCAAACTTGGTTGGTCAGATCAAAAACACACACAATAACATGTACAAAGTTTAGCAAAGAGTAACTCGTGTAGTGTGTGCAACTAGCAAAAACCTTGAGATACATGTGAGGTGATATGTGAATAGCAATTAGTCACAAAGTCTACACAATCCATCACATAGAATTTAAAAGAGACTATCACCTAAAGAGTTACATCCTATAACTCCCACATCTCTTAGAACATAAGCTTGCAATCATGTAAGTTTCTTGTATTTTTGCCTCATAATTATGTGAGATGGCATCAAGCCTAATAATACACACCAATTTTAATTATGTGAGATGGCATCAAGCCTAATAGTACACACCAATTTTAAGCATTAAGCAATTAAGCCGCGGCATCACCTTATGTTCTTTTTGTGCATGTGCTATATTTTCTCGAGCACAAAATCTTATGATGTGCACTAAAGTATTTATGATTGGCTAGTGAACAGTGGTGAGATGGTTATTTATGCCTTTCTCAAAAGGATCAAGTTTGACAGTCAAATAACATGTGACTTCAAGATTAAGACAAAGTGATAAATACCATAAACATCTTTCCCACACAGCATGCACTACAAAACTTCAACTAGTCAAGTGCAATAAATAAGCTCATCAAAGCTAAACAGGTACATAAAACATGTTATGTGTAAATAGATTGACCAACCTTGGTTTCAAAGACCAAGAGAAATAGTGCCAAACACAATTTGCTTTTCCCTTTTTTTTTTTATTATTATTTTTTTATATTTCAAAAGAGAAAACAAATAAATCCTAGAATGAAATGCATGAATGTAATGTAATGTAAATCCTAGAAAAAAAACAAAAGAAACAAAAAAAAAAAAAAAAACCAAAGAACAATGGTCACAGAGGAATGAGCAATAAAGCACAAGGACCATATCAGAAAGACTCAATTAGGTCGAGTCTTTTGCATTCAAAACCTTTTAGATGCACCATGAGCATTGGAGTTCTTATTCACATTCGCATGATTTCCAACTCCAGGATTGGAATAAAGGTTCAAAGTCTTTACCAATTCAGCAATAAGTGCCATAGGATCTTGTGCTTGAGGCACAGGCACCTTTAGTGTTGGGAAATTTAGACCCCGGTTGATAGAATTAACAAGTTTTAAACCCAAGTTGTTAATTAGATTTATTATTAATAAAACTTGTTAAAACAAACAAACATCAATATCATGTCAAAATCATGCAGCGGAAAAAATAAATAAGACAAGATATGATGACCGAGGAAAACCAATGAAACCAACCAGTTTCACAGTAAAAAACCTGGGGGGAAACCTTCCCGAAAAGCAATCCATTATAGTAAAGAGAAGTTTCAGATCTAGTACAAAACTTTTGTCCCTAGACTCTACAATCCCCGTAGATGAACTCACAGCAGAAACCTTCTACCGTTTCAGAACCTCTGAACTCTTCAATATATGAACGCCACCCTTTTTGTTGCACGGATCCCAGTACGTGACTAACTCCTTTGCACAAATCCCAATACGTGACTCACTCACCAATTTGAGAAAGAAGAATGTTGGCTGCAAAGTTCTTCACTTCATCAACAATGAAGATCAAGAAGCACTTGGTTACAAAACCCTAAGGCGCAAAGACGCAGTAGCTTCTTTCAGAGAGAATAAGGCATCAATCACCTTTTTGCATATGTTCTCCTTGTATTCTCTTATGTGACGGCCTTTAAAATAAGCCTTATATAAGTCTAGGGTTGTGAGAAAAGAAACCCTACTCAAATACATAA
>NW_027069807.1:330280-338221 GCF_002906115.3 Quercus suber
CAATGCCATGAGTGCAAAGGTTTTGGTCATATGAGGATAGAGTGCCCAAACTACCTCATGAAGGAAAAGACCAAGGAGTCAAAAGATAAAGGGTTGGTTGCTACCTGGAGTGATACTGAGGTTGACTCTTCTGATGAGTTTGTGGATGAATGTCGTCAAGTTATGGCCTTTGCTGCCACAACCGATAAGGTGATTGGGAGAGTGCTAGTGACAGTGGAGGTTCTTCTGATGATGAAGTACCTAAGAAGATGACCCTTCAGGAAGCCTCTGATAAGACTGGCTTAAGATATGCTGTTTCCTCCAGCCTTCCTCTTCCACGGCTTCTGGATCAAGGACTGTCTTTGTGCACAATCTGAGAAAGGTAATTAAGGTATGAAATCCAAAACTATTCTGGTTAATTCTAAATCCTTTGTTAGACCCCATGTTTGTCACCATTGGTGTGTTGCTGGACACATTCGTCCTAATTGCTTTAAGTTGTATCCTTATAAGCAATTGTCCAAACGGTCACAGGTTTCCTCTCAAGGACCTACACATTTGTTTGGAGAGTTATAAAAGTTGAGCTTTTTAACTCAATTTCAGGAGAATTCTAATTCTTCAATGTCCTTTAGTAGACATACTAGGACACGTGCCTTTTCATCTCACGGCTAAAGACTCGTGTGGTGGTGAGAAAGGAGCCTAAGACTTAATTGTCTTTTCTATTTGTCCTCTGCTTTGATTCTTTCTATCTAAAGTAGGACTTTTTGCTTGATTTCTTATCTGCTTTTGGAATCATGCTTTCATGCATCTGCATATTTCTATCATGTTTTCATGCATATGCATCTTTCTTTCATGCATACATGTTGTTTATCTGTTTTGTTTGGTTGTTTAGTTTTTTATTTGGTTTTGTTTTCAAAATAAAAATAAAAAGAAAATCAGAAAAATACAAAAACAGTGTGTGTTTTGTGTACTTTGGTACTTGTGTACCTTGGATGGCCAATGAAACAAAGTTTTCTAAACTTTGTATCTCTTGTAGCTTAGATGAGCATCTCTATGCACAACTAAGCAAGTGAGCTTTGTGGCTCTTTTTGTGATGAGTAAGATTAGGTTATCTCTTAAAACTTAACACTCATATCACTCTTTTTGACGGGTAGGACTAGAAAATCCTAAGAGAAAGGCATAAATAACCATCTCACCACTGTTGCCCGCCAATCATAATATGACACCTGTATGCTTCGGCATAGCAAAAGTGCAGTGTCAAAGACATTCGTATGCTTCGGCATAGCAAAAGTGCGATGTCAAATGCTTAACATCTTGGGTATTTCTTTTCTCTCTTTTATATGCCCATGTATGATATGCTAAAATAAAAGAAAATATGCAAAGAAAATAAAAAGCAAAAAGATTAAAAATGCTTTAAATATGGTTGCAAGCGTGTATTCTAGGAGATGTGGGAGTTATAGGATGTACCTCGAAGGTGATAGTCCCCATCAAACAGTTATGATTGTGTGTGAGTTAAAAGTTATTTTCTCATATCTCAGATCGTCATAACATGTATACACATATGCAATCTTGCGATGTTTTCACACACAACACGCAATATTCTTTGCTACTCTTGATACATGTGCAGGTACAATGTGATTTGGCCATCACAAGTGTTACATGTGCTAATGTATGCTCACTAAACTGTCTTGACTGTTTTTGAAATATAAAATTGGTTAGACTTGTTTAGTGTGTGTGTGTGTTTGGATTTATGTGCTTAACATTTTTCTTGTTTTTCACATGTTTTGCATCTTCTATTATCTTGTCATCCATAGCATCTTGTTTCATTACATTCATGCATTTATATGGATTTCTTTGTACCCCATTGATCATCCTCTAACTTCTTGTACCCTTTGTCAATCATGACAAAAAGGGGAGAGAAATTGTGACTTTGTGGTTTCTTTTTTAAGATTCTACAAGTTAGGGGGAGAAATACATTCCTTTGTAAGGGGGAGATGTGTTTCATCTTGTTAGGGGGAGTGCTTACTTCCTTCTCTTGTACCTTGGGTCTTGTGACCATGTTTACATACATTGTGTTTATCTTCTTTATATGCTGATGTATGTTTCTTTCACCTACCTTACATGTGTGTTTCTTTTCTTTCTTTATACACATGTTTCTTATACTTGTATGCAATCTATTTATTTCTGTTTCACACAAGATGCCTTGATGAGTTTTGTTTAAAGTGTTTCAGAAATACAGGTTGTCAAAGTCTACTTGCATAAACTCTCTTCTTGCAAAGTTTTTCAAGAGTTTGTGTTAGGATAGATTTTATTGTATTCAACAAGTGAATATGAGTTGAGTGATTTATGACTTCTCTCATATGCTCATTTGTTTGTTGTGGTTTTGTCACGGATTGCCAAAGGGGGAGATTGTTAGGACATATATGTTTTAACTTGATTAAGAACATATGTCACTTAGTTATGTAAATTGGCTAATCCTTTGACAAAACGCACTCTACTTGTAATTGGGTAGTTCTAGGTGTTTTTAATACTTCAAGAAACAATGTTTCAAGGTCAAGTGTTGAAGTCATCAAGTCTGTCCAAGAGAAAGCAAGCTGAAGTGCAAGATTTTTAAAGCTCGACACCTGCTCGATAGCTACCTCGACACCTGGCTATCTGTCGAGCTCTTCAGCTGATTCTTATCGCAATCTCGATAGCTTCTCGATAGCTGGTCGATCGATCGAGAAAGTTTCTGTCCTAACTCTCGACACCTCCTCGATAGCTGCTATCTGTTGAGATTCATTAAACCTCGACACCTCTCGACACCTCTCGATCGATCGAGGTTACGGGAAATCAGAATTTTCAGCTTTTTGATTTTTGGGCCAGGCTTATGTATTTGAGTAGGGTTTCTTTTCTCACAACCCTATTGGCTGCAAAGTTCTTCACTTCATCAACAATGAAGATCAAGAAGCACTTGGTTACAAAACCCTAAGGCGCAAAGACGCAGTAGCTTCTTTCAGAGAGAATAAGGCATCAATCACCTTTTTCATATGTTCTCCTTGTATTCTCTTATGTGACGGCCTTTAAAATAAGCCTTATATAAGTCTAGGGTTGTGAGAAAAGAAACCCTACTCAAATACATAAGCCTGGCCCAAAAATCAAAAAGCTGAAAATTCTGATTTCCCGTAACCTCGATCGATCGAGAGGTGTCGAGAGGTGTCGAGGTTTAATGAATCTCAACAGATAGCAGCTATCGAGGAGGTGTCGAGAAGGTGTCGAGGAGACATAAACTTTCTCGATCGATCGACCAGCTATCAAGAAGCTATTGAAATTACGATAAGAATAAGCTGAAGAGCTCGACAGATAGCCAGGTGTCGAGGTAGCTATCGAGCAGGTGTCGAGCTTTAAAAATCTTGCACTTCAGCTTGCTTTCTCTTGGACAGACTTGATGACTTCAACACTTGACCTTGAAACATTGATTCTTGAAGTATTAAAAACACTTAGAACTACCCAATTACAAGTAGAGTGCGTTTTGTCAAAGGATTAGCCAATTTACATAACTAAGTGACATATGTTCTTAATCAAGTTAAAACATATATGTCCTAACATTTGGTTTATTTGCTCTCTTAGCAGTTTGAAGCTTGTAACAGTTAGGACGAATGTGTCCAGACTTTCCACAATAATGACAAACCCAAGCAGGTTTACCATGCATCTTGTCCTTAGAAAGGGTAGAATCCTTAGGTTTAGTTTCTCTTAGATCAACCCTAATCTACCTAGGAGGTAAAACTTCTACAGGTTTGACTACCTCACTCACAGGTGGTTTGATAGTTTCACTCACAACCTCATTCGTAGAAGGTTCAGAAGAAGATAGAGGAACAAAGTTTGTGGAATGTGGTGCAGAATCAAAGATGCTTTCAACATACTCTAAACCAGATTTATCAGAAGGATACTTTTGAACATTCAACATGTGATCTAGTTTAGAACTAGCAGATCTAGCAACAGATAAATCATGTTCCAAAGTTTTAACTCTATCAAGCAAGAGCATGTTCTCAGATTTAACATTATTCAAAAGATCATTAGCATCAAACAAGTTAACGAGCAAATTCTTCTTTTCAAGCTCAAGAGATTCAATTTTCTTCAGGCCAAGTTCAACATTCATAGTATCCTTTACAGCAACTTTGCAAAGTTTATTATAGGCCTCTCGAAGATCTGCATCCTCAGAGAGTTCCCCATCAGAAGGGTTCTCCTCAACAGATATGCTTTCATTGACTACAGTAGTAGCAGTGAAAGTAATGAAGTTTCCATCATCGTCACATTTAGACTCATCATCAGAAACCTCATTATCACTAAGGGTTACAGTCATAGCTTTACCCTTATTTCTCAAGAATGTAGGACATTCAAATTTAACATGACCATACCCTTGACAACCAAAACACTGAGCACCCAAAGAATTGTTTGAAGATTGATCTACTTTTTCTCTAGGTTTTTCAAAGTTATTAACCTTAGTGGGATCGTTCTTCCTAAAGTTTCTAGGTTCAGCTGTGTAAAGTTTTTATTTACAACTATATATTTTGTTGGCTTTTATTCCGTGCTAAACTTGATTGTAATCACTTTCAATTGTTCATACCCTGTATTGTTTGTGGGATTTGTTGTAAGAGTTGTGTGATAGATAGAATATGTGAAGACTCAAGCATTTGGAGGCTGAGGGATTCTCGTGGGTATGTCGCGACTTAGCTTCCCGCGAAGTGAGTCATGTGCCTTGCACATGCTGGAAAGCGAAGAGTCAGACCTGGATGGAGACAGCTGTGTCTCATGAGTATCTCGCGGGTAAGGCCTTCCCGCGAGACACTCGTGAGACATTCTGTTCTGCCAGCCTGTACTGATAACTCACACTTTTTGTACCTATCCTATATATACCCTCATTACCCACAAATGTTGAGGAGAGCTTCAGAGAGAAAACCCTAGCCAAACACATTGGGAATTAAAGATTGTCATCCCCACCTTTCTCTATACACTTGCTTGTGGTATGTCCTCAACTCTTCCCTCTCCATTTCCATACCATTGAGAGGTTGATAGCCCAAACACTTACCTCACCCTTTGAGTGTGTTGAGTGACGTTTTGGTGCTGCTGGGAAGCATTGGAAGAAGCCTGGAATGCCAGATGCAACATGGAGCTTGTTGCGGGATCTAGAGAGCTAGACAAGACACGGTTCCGAGAAGCCTTGTTGGAGTAGGAGCTTGGAGGGCTTAGGTGCATTGGGTAGATTAGGCTTGAAGGGTCTCTTGCTAACCCATGTATCCCAACTGATTGTCTAGTGGATTGATTTCCGCTTAGAGGGCGGCATAGAGGTTTTTTGCCGAGTTCTTCGGTTTCCTCTTCGAAAACACGTCTTGGTGTTTTCTATGTTTGCATCTTTCTTCCCTACTCTTTTATATTCCATTATACTGCTGTATTGCTTAGTTTATGGATTAAAGTAGCTTATTTGATTATCCGCTCGCATTTACACTATTCTACACTTTGTATTAAGTTAGTGTAAAATCTATCGAGCCGTAACTTTTATTGGGGGGTCTAAATTGCTCTTGTGTTTTCAACACATTTCCGAGCTTTCAAGCAGTGTTTGTACCTCTTGCCCTTCTATTTGTATTTCTCAGAAAGTTTCTAAAATTCTTGGCAAGGTAAGCTATCTCTGTAGCAGAAAGCTCATCATCAAATCCACCAACCTCAACATCATCAACAGACTTAAGAGCCATTGATTTGGATTTGTTTGTTTTGGGTAAGTTAGACTCATAGGACTGAAGAGATCCTATAAGCTCATCAACAGGGATGGAGTCCACATCCTTGCTCTCAGTAATGACAGTCACTTTGGGTCTAAAGTCTTCAGTTAAAGATCTAAGTATCTTCCTAACAATTTTAGGTTGATCATGGATTTCACCCAAATTAAAAGCAGAATTAACAATATCATTCAGTTTGGCATAAAATTCATCAAATAATTCATCATCAGACATCCTAATGCTCTCAAACCTAGAAGTTAATTGCTGCAGTTTGTTTATCTTAACTGCCTTTGTGCCTTCATGCACAGTTTAGAGGATTTTCCAAGCAGTATGAGTAACCTCAACATTAGAGATCCTCTTAAATTCCTCCATAGAAATAGCATTGAAGATGGCATTCATAGCTTTGCTATTGAAGCCAGCTACTTCTTTTTCAGAAGTTTGCCACTCACTCACTGGAGTAGTGGGCTTCTGCCATCCGTATTCAACGGAATTCCAAACTCTCTTATCAATGGATTTCAGGAATGCTTTCATCCTTACTTTCCAATAAGCATAGTTATTCCCATCAAAGTGAGGAGGAACAACAAGAGAGTGTCCATACTCCATGACAACAAGGGTCAAGGATCAGCTCAGAGATAAAAAAATCTCAAACAAAAGAGCTACCCGCTCTGCTACCACTTGTACGGTTTTAGACCCCTTAACACACAACCAGATTGAGTAGCCTAGTTAATTAGCCAGGTTGTTACTTAGTCAAATTAAGCAATTCTAGGTTAGAACAATCAAACAATCATATCAAGAATATATAGCAGTGGAATAATAAATAACACAAGATATGATCACCTAGGAAAACCAAACCGGTAAAAAACCTGGGGAGGATTTTACCCACCGATCCTCAAGGGAAAACTGAATTCACTATGAAAGAATCGAAGTTCATACAAAAGGACTTACAAGCTCCCCGCTCGACTTCCTAATACTACCTACCAGTAGAATTTATTGACACGACCCCGTGCAAGCTCCGAATCCATGGACTCCTTCTTTCTTGAATTCTTCAATCAGCTACAAGCACCCACGCTTGATATTCTTTAAATTTCAATGGTAGCAACTGAGTTGATCATCAAGATGTTGAAGTAATCTCTATCATGAAAACCCTAAGCTTTGTGTAAAGGAAAGCTCCTCTAGATCTCACAAGAGATTTACACAAAACAGCAATGTATAAGCAACAACTCAACTGGAACAACTCTAAAAACGTGGCTAAGGTTTTACCTTATATACCTAGGGCAAAAACATAAAACCCTAAATGTTTAATGAGTTAGGGCTGAGTTGAAAAAACTGCAGAAAATGCAATCTGGTCGACTTTCGATTGATCGAGTCTATTCTTCGATCGATCGAGCCAGACCGAAATGCCCCAATGCATCTACAGTCTCTCGATTCCAACTTTACAATAATTAATCAACTTTGAGCAAGCTTAAACAAGACTAAACATATTGTTTTGATCATGGTTTGCCAATATTACAAATTAGAGTTCTAAATACATAAATTCCTAAACCTTTAGAATCTAACAGAGACTTTTTAGCTACTCTTTTTATTTTAGTGACTGTGACAACTAAAACAAGTAAGAATTCTAACTTGCTGCCTCCTTAAAGTCCTTAGCAAACATTGATCAAATTTTATTGCTTTATAATTAATATTTTGGTCTCTTTTGTAGTAAAACCAAAATGTATTCCAGGAAGCAATTTCATTTTATTATTAGTAGGTTATTCTACTAGAGTTCAAATTACCACTCAAAGGTCTAATAGTTTTTAATATACTTTTAGGCTTTTATTTATGACCTTCACAATGAGTTCCAGTCATGATTTGCATGTCCTAAACTATAGAGAATGATGAAGCCATTGATGTATTAAATTGTATTACTTTTGAAATGGTGTGTGCTTAATGGCACTATGTATGCTTTCCCAATGGAGTTTAAGTTGCACCATTGCGACGTTCCTGCTACTGGTGTACAGGTCTATCATATTGGATTGCTGCATTGTTCAAGAGCTACTATTGCATTATGGCTGCATCAATCAAGTATTACTGTTGTATTTAGTGATGAAATACTTATTGACGTATTGTAATAATTAATCAGTAGTTGAAATTTACAAGAGATGTGAAATGATTCCTTTTTTTTTTTTTTTTTTTTTTTTTTTTTTTTTTTTTTTTTTTTTTTTTTGTTTTTTTG
>NW_027069807.1:338332-355227 GCF_002906115.3 Quercus suber
TTCAATTCAGGTCTTCTGTTCAATTTTGTTAAAAATTTGTCATTAAAAAATATGTAAAATTAATAATAATATTTATAGATTTTTTATATCAGAATATTTTTCAAAAAAAAAAAAACTTTTTCATTAGTTAATTGCATACTTAATGATAATTTTTTTAATGGAATTGGAAAAAATGCCTCATTGAACAAATTTTAAACTTAATGGATTCAATTAATTTAAAGTAAAGTTAGAGGACTGAAATGAATTCTAGTCAAATATAGAGGATGCAACTTGTAATTTAGCCTAAAAAAATTAGTAGTCTTTTTTTAATTTAAAAAAATGGCAATAACATTTTCATACTGTCCAAACTCCAAACTAATTCCATTATTGCATTCATCATATGCATTTGCCCAAGTGATCAACATCAAATTACCTTCAGCATATTATAACACGTACACACAACTCTCCTTTGGTTAGCTTTATCACTCTTTCATGATTTTATGTTAGTATCAATTACAAAAGTTCATTTATATCAATTACAAGGATATTTATATAAACACCATTGGTGGAATTTGAATGATTTAGTAACTAAAATATATATCAAACCATTATAAAAATTGTAAAGCAATGAAAAAAAGAAGAAACGAAGTTAAGGCCAATGGAGAGCTCTTTAACACTGTTGAAAAGGGCTTCCATGGTAGCACAAAATTGTTGTAGTTCTTAAGAATGTTTCAGAATGAATCATCAATGAGAATGGCCATAATCTATAGGTTATAGACAACAACTGTGGTTTGGCCTTTAAAGCCTCTGTTTGTGTTCCTTGGAGTCTCTGTTTTCCCCTGGTTTTGTTGTCTGGCCTGTATTGGCCTTGTTTCGTATTGTTGGTTTTTTATCCGTAAAAGTTTAGTGATTTATCCACACACACAAAAACAATTAAAAAAAAATTTAAAAAAAATTAAAAAAAAAAAAAAAAAACCAATTGCTGGCCTTCAAAGGCAAAGGAGAATGGAAATGGTAAATGAAAGGGACAAATATTTGCGAGTCTAAAAGAAAAATAATAATAATAACAATAGAGATTTTGACATTTTGTGTGTTTGGACTAGATCATAAGTTACTTTTTTTTTTTTTTCTTTTTTATGTACTGTTTTTAAATGTCATTTTTTTTCTTTCTTTTTCTTACTTCTTCAAGTACAAGTATACAAGTATTTCTGACTAATCATTCCTCAATGAAAATGAACATTTGAATTGGACATAAAGTACTCTTTTTTTGTATGACTTAATGAGTAAGATGAGGATTGAATCCTCGAATCAACTGCATCGAGAAAATATGCCATTAGATCCAATGAAAACATTCCTTTCATTCAACTGTCCTCTAACCTAATAAATTTGATTTGAGTCCAGCTATAAATTGCAAGGACCATTCTCTCATGAGTCAATATTTCTCACTGTCATGGAGAATGAATATGTGGAGCTCGGCCAGTCCGCCAGGGCTGGACATGGACATTGTACGTACACAGCATAATTTCGCCAGCTAAGTTTTAATGATTGATTAGGATGATAAAACAAACGCACGTGCCTAATCTAACATTCATGATTCAAACGGTTTTTTTCTGTCGAAGCGATAGCATATGGGATATCAATTTCTGGATAATATCAAATCAAAGAAACTAATTTTCAGCAAAAGTATACAAAACCAATTGTAGGTTCTCCTTTAAACACAAGGAAATGCTAACGGGTTGCACATATACCAATACAATAAAGAGGCTAAGTTTTATGTTAGGTTTTATTTGGGTTGGCATATTCCATGTTAAATTTTCTTGTTGAGTAATATAACTTGATCCCGGTTAATTATTAAATTACCTAAGTTGATTAATTAAGTTTAACTAGATGATATCCCACGCGATGCGCAGACTACTTTACAATTTAATTTGAAATCATTTTTATGTATATATTCTGCTCTAGTCTAATCTAAGTGTATATGTGTGAAGCTCCCTCCTGGAGACTTGAACTTTAACCCTTGCCCCCGACACTCCACAGGCACTTATACTTGTGGAGTGACCATCGCACCAAGAGTATGCCGTGGTCACAATATTGTTAATTACTTTGAAACTTGATTTTTTTTTTAATTCATAATTTATTTTTAAAAAATTGTATAACATTGTAAGATTATAATATATTATAATATTTACCATTAAAAGTATAATTTATTTTTCAAACTGATTAAATGATTTTGAAATCTACAAATAAGAATTTAAAATAAAATACATTTATATCCTAAAATTCCATAAATTTAAGCAACCTACCAAACACTTTCTCAATCACTCTATTCTCACAATCAAATATGAGACCTTGATCATAAACACCAATGAATTATCTCAATGGAATTGAGAAATCATTTGTAAGTATTTACATAAAGAGAACGTGATAAAACAAGAGGAAATTTTCTAAAAACACATTCATTTATCAAAATTCAATTGACTTTAGTTGGGCTTCTGTATCCTTTAAAAAAAAGCGAAAAATACTTTTAAGTCACCATCGATTTTTGTTTTTACCACTATGGATACATACAAAGAAATCTACAAATTATGAAATTTAACACAATTTTTTTTTTTTTTAATTTTAAAAAGCTAACTTTATAAGTAATCAATTAGACGGTTCTTTTTCTTTTTCTTTAGTTCTAAAATAAAATACATTTATAACTTTCCCAAACCAAAATCTCAAACACTCAAAGACTCCAAGCGAATCATAACCTTCACAAAATCTACAATGTCTGACTTCAACATCAAATTGTAACCTACCATCATTGAATAAAAAATGCAAGCCCCCTTCCTTGGTTATAGCCTACTCATACGGGTTACAATCAAATGATACTGCAATGTTAGAGTTATGTAGGTGTCTAAGAGTATTTGAAAAATATTCTGATATAAAAAATCTATAAATATTATTATTAATTTTACATATTTTTTAATGACAAATTTTTAACAAAATTGAACAGAAGACCTGAATTGAATAAATTTAAAACTTAGAAGATGTAATTGAATAAAAGTAAAGTTAGATGACTGAAATAATTTTTAGACAAACTTAGAGGATGTGATTTGCATTTTAGCCAATGGATATTTATTCATATATAAAAGATTTGGTAATTGAAGTCTCAAAATATAAGAAATTGTAGAAATTGTCATGAAATATAAAATTTTTAAACTAAAAATATTACACAAGGAATTCAAATTTTACCATATTATTTCTTCCCCATCTTGTTAGTAAATTTTTTGAATTCTTATTCATTTACCTTTTTCTTATTCCGAATTATTATCTAACTTATCTAATTATTAATCAAAGCTTGTTTTAGAGAAGAGAAAATTAACACAGTTAATGCAAACGCTCCTTAATTAACTAGGATTGGAAGAATTCAATTAGAAAATTTTCATGGATGGCATGAATGAATTGATTCAAGCAGCACCAAATTAAAGTAGGAAATATTTTTATTGGAAGAGACTGAATGCACATGTTGGAAAAGATAATTGGGGTTTCGAAAACGTTCATGGGGCCGTGGGTATGGAATGCACAAATTGATTTTTGTTTGGTAATAAAAGTGATACAATTTACAAATCTTAGTCCAATAGTGTTCTACCTCACCGGAAGGTATGTGAGGTGTGAGCTCCCCAAGGCATGGCGTAAGTGCCACCATGTCTACCAAATGAATAGGTGATGTGGGTCTATTATTTTTTTGTTTTTATAAAGATGTGGGTCTATTCTAAACATAGGTATGGGAATACACCATTAACTCATAGGTTATATATGGTGAAAAAAGGAGTCTTCACCCAGATATAGACTTATAGGTCCAAGAACAAAATTGACTAGTACCTAAAATGAGAAAGCTCGATCATTTAAAAAAAAAAAAAAAAAAACCAATTTCATTTCATTTAAAGGTTTAAAAAAAAAAAAAAAAAAGAGAGATTTCTTAAACAAAAACTATGCCTGAGAATAAAATCATTTTATTTCAATAATTTTTCCAAGGATAATGATAAAATTTGATTAATATAACAATGTGAATAAGAGTTCATTAGTCCATATTCTTTCTCTATCAATAGATTTAATATTTAATAGAAAAATAGATTTAATATAAAATCATATCTAGCTAACACATAGGCATCTGTGCTGGAAGTCCTTGAGGCTATCCAAGTACCCATAACTTCTCTCTCAAAAAAAAGTACCCATAACTTTCAAAAGTCTTCCTTCATATAATTTACGAGGAAAAAAACAAACGACCTTTCAAAAGTCGTCTTTTTATTTATTTATTTTGAAGCTACCTTACAAAAGTCTTAGGAAAGCATGATAGCATAAATACAAAGCATTTCCAAGTTTCAATACATCAAATACAAAGCGTGATAACATAAATAAACAAAGAATTTCCAAGTTTCACATTGTAACACCACAAAGATAAGAATCATTCAATAAAAAAAATATACAGCTGTAATCTATAAATATAAATTTTAAACTTGTCAAGTACGTAAAGTCATAATGAATGACATAATAATAAAAAAAAAAAATGATATGTCTACAACATTTTTACAACAAATCCTAAGTGGTAAGTTGTTACTGGTTATTATTATTGAGGTAAAAAAGTAATCTTAGTGTTAGTTTTAAATTTGAACCAATAACAACTAACCACCTGTAGTTGTTACTGGTTGTTATTGTTGGGGCAAAAAAGTAATCTTAGTGTTAGTTTCAAATTTGAACCAATAACAACTAACCACATGTGATTTATTGTAAAAATGTTGTTGACGTAGCATCTCTAAAAAAAACCTATAAATGGTTTAGTTATAATCTATATATCTATATAACATCAAAAAGTATAATATTTATTGTTATTACGCTTCTATTGAGCCACGTCAATGTAATATTTTGGTCCATTCAATCCACTCGGTCTATTTCAGTCCAATTATGTCCCCTTCAGTCAATTTGGCCCACTTAGAAAACTTTTCAAGCCAAGTTCAAGTTTTTGTGAGTTCAATCCAAGGGAGTCAATTCCGTACGGTACCAGCCGGTACCGCTGGAATATACCATACCGGCAAGCAAACCAGTACATATAATCCACTTGTTTCGTACCGAAAAAAATACCAATTTCGGGCAATACCGGCTGGTACCGGGCGTATCGGCCGGTATAGAAAAAGTTTATTTATTTTTTATTTTTTTTTAAGTTTTAAAATTTTTTAATTTTTGTTAGAGCAGAATGGTAACTTATTAGTATTATTTGTTTTCTTAGTATGCAATGGTAACTTTTAAGCTTTCTATTTTTTATATTGTGTTTTTTTTTTTTTTCTTTTTCTTTTAATTGATACTAAAGTCTAAAACCATGAATAATTAGTTCTGAATTGAGGAAATGTTTTATGCTAAAATTTTATATTTATTATAATATATATATGCACACACACACACACATTCATATATATATATATATATATATATATATATATATTATTTATAAATATAAAAAATAGCGGTAAACCCAAAACGGTACACCAGTATTGACCGGTATCCAAAATATATCGTACTACTAACCAAACCGGTACAGCCTCCGGTACGGTATTGACTCTCCTGAATTCAATCTTATTTCTTAGAGATTTAATGCCTGCAGTATATCCCTTCAAATATAAGTTTATCATGTGAGCTTTCTAGTTGAAGTAAAATGTTAGTTCATATGTTACACAAGTAGGTGTCATATTAATTAGCAACTAGCGGATTGCCCACACGATGCGCAGATAATGTTGTAAGTTTCTATGTAAGATGTTTATGGAAAATGTTGAACATATATTAGAGTAATAATATGAATTATTAAGAAATATTAGAGTAATTCATATTAGAGTAATAATATGAATTATTAACATAAATATTTTTGTTGAATTAAAGTAGTACAAATTAAGGTGATAAAAAATATAGACTATAACATAATTGTTATAAAAATTAGAAATTAGATGAAGCAGTTTGTCATAAAAAGTGAGAATTTTAAGTTGCACGCATATATCCATTACATTTTTTTTTTTTTTTGGTGCTAAATTTATATGAAGCCTTCTAATTTGGAAATACACTTCAATGACTATGGTGTGCATTTTTATAAGAAAACAAATCAATACAAAACAACACAACACAAAATTCAATTTTGGTTGTAATCCTTTACGAGTTCTTTCTCAATTGGATACCTCAAAGTTGCGTGCTTTAAGGGCTGAATGCCAATCATTCAAAGTTAATTACATGCAAATATGAGATTAAAGATTAAATACAAAATTACTCTAATAAAGCACCAAATAACAGAAATTCATATTTCGAAATAATATATATGAAATTATTTTTATGGCTACACATTTCCTTTGTGACAGAATCATTATTACAAATAGTTTAACAGTGTAAGAACACCAAATGACAAAATACGGTGCTATGGAACTTAAGAGAAGATAACACTATAGAAATGACATTATAGGTTGCCAATTCATGTACTCCATATTTAACCTAAATAAAGAACAATTACCATGTGATATCACCATGACCAATCTTGGATTATTCCATCCATGACGTTCACTTTCTTCTTTAATGCAAGCTTCAAATCCTTAATTGTTGTGATTCAACGATGTCGTATCTTCACACACAAATAGAAAGAAAGAAGGAAAACAACTATTTTCTTGTCAAAATGAGTATTAGCTTTCAATATAATTTTAGTTATAGCCATATGCTTGTCAACATCTAGAGAGAGAGAGAGAGAGTGCTAGAGGAAGTGCCATCCGGCAAATTGAGGACAGAGATACGAATAGTGATTCCCAATGTGATCACAACCCACAAGGTTCAATATAGTTTTAAACCTGCCTTCTTCACATTAATGCTTTTGCATTTGTATTCTAGTTCTAGTACTTATATAATAAGATTGGGAATAGGAGAAGTTAGGCAATGCAAGAGTTACATGTGAAGGTGGAGACGAAAAGCCCAAATCTGGTATCAAGGCATGGTAAATGAAAAGCATTCTAATTCCTTTTAAGCCAAGGATATTCAACCTTTTAAATAGGAGAGAGAGAGAGAGAGAGAGATGACCGTATGGCAGTCATTAAACATTTAGCTAAGGTGGAAGGTTAAATGGAAATATACTCGCAGCTGTTTGGGTATGCTAAAAGGCATGAAGAGAAAAGAGATATGGAGGGAGTAAACTCTTCAAAGAGAGCGTCACATGACAGAACCTCACACTTTCCCGCATGAGGTCTCTGCTTATATATATATATATATATTGATTGCATCCACCATAGATTGGAATGACAACTCAAAAAATCCACCATAAATGCTTCCTAAGAACTCAAAAACAACTCACAACACTCAGAATGGGTGAGGTTTGTGTTTGGGTTAAGAACCTCTCAAAGGATATGGAATAAGAGAGGAAGGAGTACGAGGAAAACTAAGAGAAATGTGTAGAAAATTGTAGGTAAGTGTAAGGTTGAAATTTATCAACTATCTTGTTGGCTTTATTCCGTGCCAATTTGCTTGTAATTTAGCACTTAGTAACCCTGTATTTAGGTGGGATTATTGTAAGGGTAGTGTGTGAGAAGATGTGAAGAAAAGCTCAAGTATGTGCAAGAAGGCAGAGTTTCGCGGCTAGGACTCGCGGCCGACTCGCGACTGGCAAGCCGCTAAATGCTGGCACGTGAGATGCACACAAGGGAGCTGAAGGGTCGCGCCAGCTGTCACACTATAGAACAAAAGTCTTAAGCTGGCCAGGCCATTACGTCGTGACTTGAACTTGCAACTTGGACAAGCCGCGAGGTCAAGCCGCCAACCAATCCTGTTTGGCAAAAACTGTCTCTTCGTATTCCAAACACACACCACTATATATAGACCCTTATACCCACTAAATTGAGAGAGCTTCTAGAGAGAATTTTGTGAGAAAAACCCTAGAGAAAAACAAGATTGCCTCATCCCTAATCTTTGCCTTAGAGACTTTACAAATTCCTCTTATCTCTTCCTTTGCATTGTCACATCCTTGAGAGGTCATTGACCAAATCCTCATCTCACCACACCTATGTCTGTGAGAAGGTTCATTTGGTGCTAAGGGAAACAGTTTGGAAGGAACCAATATACATTGGTTGATGCTATGGTATAGTAGTGGAATTCGGGAAGCTAAAGAAGAAGTAGGTTCGGCGTAACCTCGTTGGAGCAAGAAGCTTGGAGGACTTAGGTGCTTGGGTAGATTAGGCTTGGAGGGTCTTATGTTGTTCATGTGTCCTAACTACATTTTTTAGTGGATTATTTACCGCTTGGAGGGCGGCGAAGAGGTTTTACATCGAGGACTTCGGTTTCCTCTTCAATAACACATCGTGTGTTGTCCGTGTGTTTGCATCTTCCTTTCCTTTATATTTGCCTTATATTTACTGCTGTAGATGTGTTTATATTTGGCTTAGATTAGTTATCAATTCTGTGATTGGCTTATGTTCATGTTTCGCACATTAATTGTTTGATTATAAGCTTGAATTGATATTTTATAATTTAGGGTCTAAACGTTCAAGGGTGTTTTATACACATATTAAAATTTCAATTGGTATCAGAGTGGGTACACTTGTTGTGGTTTTAATACCTGAGTGTGACCCTTGACCCCTTGTTGAGATGGATAGGTCTCAATTTCTCAATGTTCCACCATTTTTTTTATGGTAACAATTATGTCTTCTGGAAAGTTAGTATGAGGGCATTTCTATGCTCTATTGATGACACTGTGTGGGATGCAGTTGAAATAGGTTGGACCAGGCCAGAGGCTGAAAAATCCACCTGGGATAAGGCAGCTCTTGCGGCAGTCAATGCTAATAACAAAGCCTTAAATGCTATATTCTATGGTGTGTCTCCAAATAAATTCCACAGGATATCTCACATGACAGTGGCCAAGGAAGCTTGGAAGATTTTGGAGACAACTTATGAGGGGACTAAGAAGGTGAAAGACACAAAGCTCCAAATGCTTACCACCAAATTCGAAGAGCTTAAGATGGGAGATGATGAGCCCTTTGATTCGTTTTATGGGAAACTCAATGAAATTGTGATTGTGAAGCTCAATCTTGGTGAGAAGATTGAAGATACTAAGGTGGTGAGAAAAATTTTGAGGTCCTTACCGGAGAGCTTTCGAGCAAAAGTCACAGCTATAGAGGAAAGCAAGGATTTGGATGAAGTTAAGATCTAAGAGCTCATTGGGTCACTTCAAACGTATGAGCTTGAACTGCCTTCCCACAAAACGAGTAAATCGCTTGCTCTTAAAACTATCACCGAAAGAATGGATGATCCTTTCGAAAAAGATGGAGTGGAGAAGGAAGTAGCGTATCTTGTGAAAAACTTTTGAAAATTTTTGAAGATGAAGAACAGTGGGAAACCATTCAACAGAGGGAAGTTTCCATCTTCAAGAGGTGAGAGGAAAGAGTTTACTAGGAAAGAAGGGAAGGATGTTCAATCTCCTTCGGACATTGTGTGTTTTGAATGCAATGGTTATGAACATCTCAAGAAGGAGTGTCCCAATTTCTTGAGAGGGAAAGGCAAGGCGTATGCCACAACCCTGAGTGATATAGACTTTTCAAATTCTGATTCTGAAGAGAGCTGTGACGGAGAAGGAAACTACTCCGCATTCATGATTGTTGCACATGTGGAATCCTCAGATGATTTGGGTTCACTTGTGAAGGAGTTTGGGGAACACACTGATTTGGAGTCTATTGGGATTGTTGAAGAATCAGAGGCTGAAGAAGATGAAGATACAACTAGTCTACAAAAGAATTATGCCTTGCTTCTTGAGAAATCAGGTGAGTATACCAAGACAGCAAAGACAGCTGTGAAGAAGATGAAGAGAGCTGAGGAAGACTACAAAAGTCTGCTGGTAAGATACAAAGAGGCAAAGTGTGAGATTGAAGCACTTAATGGTGAGCTATCAGAAGCTTACACAAAAGTGAGGTTTCTTGAGCAAGAGGTAATGCAAGCTCATGCCAAGGTAGATAGAGTCTCCTCTAGGAAACTGGACGATGTTATTTCATCTCAGAAACATGCTTCAGACAAGTCCGGTTTGAGATATACCAGAGGAAGCAGCTCATCAGCCAATGTCAACAAAGAAGTGAAGTTTGTAAAGGCCAAAGAGATAGCTGTGGATAAGCCTATTCCTGAGAAAGTTAAGACTGAAAGGAAGAAGATTGTGAATGATCAACGGGTGGTTAACAAATCCCGCAATCAATCAGAAGCCAGAATTGGAGCTAGAGGGAGATCAATTCCAAGATCACAACAGGGTCCAAGAATGGATTATGTTTGTCACTATTGCAGATTGCAAGGACATACCAGACCCAATTGTCAAAAGCTGAGAGCAGACAATAATGCAAGTGCACCTCGGTCACGAGGAAGAAGAAATGACATGAGGTCTTGGGGTGTTGAGCAACCAAGAAGTCAAAACCGTGATCCAGGTATGATGGATGTGATGAAGATGATTGGTGCCTTCACCAACTGCCTAGAAAGCTTCACACAAAGGTTTGACAATCCTAACTCTCGTACCTAATTCGTCAAGAATATCATCCCAAACGCACGTGACGTGTGGGTGACGAACGGTACTCATGCATAATCATTATAACATCTCCATGCATTAATACTTCCCATGTTTATGAATATGCTTGGTTGTGTGCTTCTTGCTGGTATTTAGTTTTTTTTTTTTTATTTGTGTTTTGTCTTTGCTTCAAATGTTTTTACACTTTTTTCTGTTATGTTTTTTATCAATCTTTTACTGCTTTTATGTCAAAAATCCAAAAACACATAAAAAGTAGAAAATCCAAAAAGTTTGATCGGCTTTGTTGAGTTTCGTCTCAAAGCATGTTTGGCCTTGTACCTTTGTACTAATGGCTTTGTGCATTTAACGAGCTTAGCTTGTCTCTCATGCACTCATATCATTGTGGAAGAAATTCTGAAATCTATGTGACTGTTGTAAATAGATCTTCAACCTTGTCATGAATAATTAGTGAATGGTTTTGTTGATATTGAGACATGCATAGACTCATGCCTATATATCTTCCCACTTTTTATTTTTATGCTTAAAAGAGCTCTCTAAATATAAATCTCCAAATGAAAAGAGATATAGAGCTACAAAAGCCTGTCGCACATACTAGTATTCGACTAGGAAAAAGGGAAAGCGACCAAAATAAAATGTATGATGCCCAAAAAAGCCAAAGGCTAACTCATCAATTAAAATATAAAAAATTTCAGGCATCTATCTCACAATGAGATTCTCTTTGCTCAAAAATGCAAATGATATGTTAAATGTGGAGCCAAATGAAAAGCTTCAAAGAATTGTTATCAAGTGCATGTGGGAGGTCATATATGCATGTTTCTATAATTGAGATAGGTCACATTATCTAGTGCTAGTTGTGTATGCCTTGATTGAATTGATCATTGAAACTTCACATTAGACTAAGGACTATCTCATTTTTGATATCCACACACAACACACAAGTCTATGTTCAATGAATGCCATATTCATTTGTGTAATTGTACTTGATTAAATGTGTTTTCACATACTCAATCTTTGTTGATCAAACATAAAAAGATTTTTGAGTGTTTTTAGTTTGTTTTTGGAAAGTGTTTTGTTTTTACAAAATAGTCAAAATTTTCAAAAACAGTGTTGCCCTATTTTGGCGACTAGGTCGCGGGTTGGTCCAGTTGCATGCTTCAGTCGCGAAACTCTCTCCGAGATTTTCGCGGGTCACTAGCAGGTTAGCATCCTAGTCGCGAAAAAGACTTAGAAATTTTTTCAAAATTTGTGTTTTTGCTTATTTCGCTGCTCAGTATGGTGACTTGTTCGCGGGTGGAAGGTCCAGTCGCGAGGGGTACACAAAGATTTTTGCGACTCAGATCGCGACTCTCTTGTGGGTATATCTTTCAGTTGCGAAAAACACTTAGAAGATTTTTCAAGAATCTTGCTTCATAGTGTTTCACGGCTTACCCTAGCGACTTACTGGCGACTTGATCTAGTCGCCAAAAACGCGTGTTTTGCGTTTTAAACAAAGTTTTTTTTTTTTTTTTAAATGGTTTTTCAGTTTTTCCCTCGAATATTAGTGTCTGTTCATCTTCTTCCCAAATTCTCTCTCTCAACACTCCGTATCTTTTTGCAAAAGCTTTCAAATTCTGCATCACGTCTTCATCAAACACCAAGAAAAAAGTATGGGTTTTCTTGTCTTCACTTCACTCATCATGATTTCACTGTTGTTCTCTTGAATCTGGGTGTTGTGCTGTCAGTTTGTGTTTTTTTTTTATAGAGGCTCGAACATGGGTTTGCCTATATTGTTGAGTTTGAGTGTGTGTTGTTATTTGCTCTTGTTGCAATGGTGTGTTTAGGGTTATTAGTTTACATCAGCTTGCTTATCTTTAGTCTGAGCTTTGTTTTGTGTCAGTTTGTGTTTGGGCATATGGATGTGGGATTTTCTGCAATTTTTACTGTGGTTTTTAGTGTATCTGTTTGGTTGTGCTTTTGTTTTTTTTTTTTTTTTTTTGTTAGCATTATTTTGATTTAAATCACCATATATTTTCTGCAATTTTTACTGTGGTTTTTAGTGTATCTGTTTGGTTGTGCTTTTGTTTTTTTTTTTTTTTTTTTGTTAGCATTATTTTGATTTAAATCACCATATCTTAGAGGTGTTGCTGCATGTGTTCTCCTTTCTGCACTGTTCATACCTAATGGGTCATGACTCACTGTCATTTGCTCAAATCTATATGAATTTGTTTGCATACATACAGTTTAAACTTGGTTAACTTGTTCTATCTAATGTTTAGTTATCATCTGTGCTTATTTTGTGCTTTGTCCGGTCATTCTGTTTCTCACTGTGTAACTAACTTGTTACTAATATGTGTGCATTTCCCCATTCTGTGCTATGTCTTGTTGTGGCCTTTTTTGCTTGTCTACAGATGACTGCATCTCCAACAAAGAAGAAGACTGTTGCTAACAAAACTGACAAAAGAATGAAAATGGACCCTAACCTATTTAGGTCAATCCAACACTTTGAGAGATATAGAGATTCTTTCTCAAGAGGAACCATCATTTAGGAGAGATTTGTAGATTTCAGGGAATTGAAGGACACCTTCATTCCAGGCTATTTTGAGGGTAGAGGTTGGGAAAAATTGCTGAGTGACCTTCCCCCTATTTGTGAACCTCTAATCAGAGAATTCTATGCAAATGCTGTGATAAGGGAGGATGAGTTGAGTTGTTGGGTGAGAAGAAAGGAATTTACCTTAGATACTCATGATATTGATAAGGTTCTAGGGCTGGAGGGATTGGAAGATTATGAATTCACTAACTACAAGGACATAATTCTTTCTCTAGAAACTGTCCAGAAAAGAATTGGTGGGGTTATAGAAAAGAGATGTCTCAACACTTCTGATTTTCCTAAAGACATGAGGTGTTTAACCACCATAATGATGTACAACCTGTATCCTATAAGGAAGATGACTACACTGACAAATGCTAGAGCTATCTTTCTTATGGAACTTAAGGAAAAAACCTTTATTGACATCAGTTCTCACATTTTTGATACTATAATGGATGAGACTAGAACCACCTTGAGGCCCAAGCTGGTATTTCCAAGTTTTCTTACGAGGATTTTCAAAGAAAAGGGTGTTGCAATCCCACAAGATATCAGTCCCATGCCTACTCAATCTTCCATAAACAAATTCACTCTCACAAGGATACAAAGTCATCTTCCAGGTGAAAATGAGGAGGGTGTCCAAGAAGAAGGTGATCCAATGGAGACTGAAGCAGAGGCTACAGGACCATCTTCCACACCAAGAAGAAGAGTCAAGAGGAGCAGGGCCTCTACTTCATCTGCTGCACTTCCTGATACATTTCAAATCATCTTGGAAAGGATTGATGAACTCAGAGAGGTTCAAAACCAGCATACTGAAAGGATGACAGCAATGCAGGATCAGCTGGATGTACTCTCAGCCAAGTTTGACGGCATTCACACTAACCAGGAGCAGTGACCTTTGGCCATTCCGGTCAAAAAGGGGGAGAATTTTTTGGGCAGCTCTTGAGGGGGAGCTTTAAATTTTCTAGTGTTGTTATGCCTATAGCTTTGATATTGTTTTGGTTAAATGCTTGTTTATTGGTTTGTTACACTGTGGTTTCAGTTTTTGTTTGGCTTAAATTCTTAACTTTTGGTTAGTGGATCTTTGGTGGTAATTATTTAGTTTATATAATATGATGTTAATTCAGCATATGTTCTGTTTTATTTTCTGGTTTGTACCCATGTTGCTTATGTAAACTTTAAGGGTTTGGTTGTATGCACACTTGTAGGTTTTTGTGGTTTGTGCCAAGCTTTATGCAGCCTTTGTGCTTTGTTAAATCAGTACTTCTAACCTAATGCTATGCATTCATTTTTAAGTACTGTCACTCGTGTGCCCGTGTAGGATTTTTGCTAGATGCACATACTTTATGTATTGTGCATTGGTTAAGTGTTGGTCATTCAAGTGATTTGCCTTGTGTTTGTCAACTTGAATGTCCGGATGTTCATTCCAAGTGTGAATGAGCATTGTGATCACTTGGTTATAGTGATTGCATGTTTTGGTCTTGTCATGGTTTATTGCTTTACTCCATTGTGCTTGATCGCATTATACTTCCTCCATTTGCATTACAAGTTTTCTGCATACAATGAACTTATTGTGTTGTTGTGTTTCAGGAGTTACTTGTCCTTATGGTTCTAAAGCTTCACAGATTCTAGAATTAGGTGTGAGTGAGTTTTCCAACTGTTCCCAACTTACGCGTTAAGTTTAGAGTTTGTTTAGGGTTTTGTCACAGAATAGCCAAAGGAAGAGATTGTAAGGTTGAAATTTATCAACCATCTTGTTGGCTTTATTCCTTGCCAATTTACTTGTAATTTAACACTTAGTAACCCTGTATTTAGGTGGGATTATTGTAAGGGTAGTGTGTGAGAAGATGTGAAGAAAAGCTCAAGTATGTGGAAGAAGGCAGAGTTTCGCGGCTAGGACTCATAGCTAACTCGCAACTGGCAAGCCGCCAAATGCTGGCACGTGAGATACATACAGGGGAGCTGAAGGGTCGCGCCAGCTATCGCATTATAGGACAAAAGTCTCAGGCTAGCCAGGCCATTACGTTGCGACTTGAACTCGCGACTTGGACAAGCCGCGAGGTCAAGCTGCCAACCAGCCCCCTGTTTGGCAAAAACTGTCTCTTCGTATTCCAAACACGCACCACTATATATAGACCCTTATACCCACTAAATTGAGAGAGCTTTTAGAGAGAATTTTGTGAGAGAAACCCTAGAGAAAAACAAGATTGCCTCATCCCTAATCTTTCCCTTAGAGACTCTACAAATTCCTCTTCTCTCTTCCTCTCCATTGTCACATCCTTGAGAGGTCATTGACCAAATCCTTATCTCACCACACCCACGTCTGTGAGAAGGTTCATTTGGAGCTAAGGGAAGCAATTTGGAAGGAAGCAATATACATTGGTTGATGCTATGGTATAGTAGCGGAATCCGGGAAGCTAAAGAAGAAATAGGTTCGGCGTAATCTCGTTAGAGCAAGAAGCTTGGAGGGCTTAGGTGCTTGGGTAGATTAGGCTTGGAGGGTCTTATGCTGTTCATGTATCCCAACTACATTCTTTAGTGGATTATTTACCGTTTGGAGGGCGGCAGAGAGGTTTTACGTCGAGGACTTCGGTTTCCTCTTCGATAACACATCGTGTGTTGTCCGTGTGTTTGCATCTTCCTTTCCTTTATCTTTACCTTATATTTACTGCTGTGGATGTGTTTATATTTGGCTTAGATTAGTTATCAATTCTGTGATTGGCTTATGTTCATGTTTCGCACATTAATTGTTTGATTATAAGCTTGAATTGATATTTTATAATTTGGGGTCTAAACGTTCAAGGGTGTTTTATACACATATTGAACTTTTAGTAAGTAATCTCTAACTCTCAAATGGATTTATAGAGTTTTCTCTCTGAAACTCTCCTTAAAATTTCGTGGATAATGTGGGCTTTTATAGTGTAGGTAAAGATATGAGGAAAGGCACACAAAACAGTTGGCAGTGCATCTTGGGAGTCAAGTCGTGAGTTAGCAAAGTCCCGAGCCACTCGCGAGTTGCCGTCCATTACTTAAACCTTTAAACTTCCAGCATTTGCTCCTCACGTGACCTTCCATGAGTTGCACCACTCGCGAGCTAGTTGTAAGCCAAGTTGGGAGATGCTCAGTCTTTATAGTTCTTCACCAATTTCACACACTAAACCCATTACATTGAATCCCACAAAAATAAAAGGAAATGATTGAAGAATTACAATCAAATTTGACATGGAATTAATTCCAATAAATGTAATTGAAATTCACTTTACAAATACAAACAAAAGTTTAAGATTCTTTAAAAAGTGTTCAAAATGAATAATTAACTACAACATGATTATGTGAATAATACATGCCAACTATCGACCTTGAACCATTGTAACAGTAACATTGTTAACAGAGCATTTTGTTTGGAAGCATTTAGATGGATCTGTATCTAATGCAATCAACTTTTCAATGAATGTTGGTTTCGTTGGAGGAGGCAGATTACCAATCTCACTTTTAAGCATGGAAACAACAACAGATACAGTTGGCCTATCTTGAGCAAATTCTTGCACACACAACAACCCAACTTGTATGCATCTCAAAATCTCTATTTCAAAGCAAGGCTCATATATCATTGGGTTTATTAATGCTATAGCATTGTCTGCATTCCACAATTTCCATGCCTGAAAAAGTGAAAACAAGATTGAAATTATCACCACCAATACCAAAAATTATGAAAGAACAAAAAGCAATGGACATTTAAAAAAAAAAAAAAAAAAAAAAAAAAAAAAAAAAAAAAAAAAAAAAAAAAAAAAAAAAAAAAAAAAA
>NW_027069807.1:355243-457310 GCF_002906115.3 Quercus suber
TATCTAATTGAAATGGTCAAACCAAAAGTTACTTACTAAGTTCCAACGACCCTATTAGTATTGGCCTGGTCTTCATCACTTCCAAAAATCCTAGCCATACCAAAATCTGATATTTTTGGATTTAGCTCTTTATCCAACAGGATGTTACTTGCCTTTAGATCTCTATGAATAATCCGTAATCTAGAATCCCTATGAAGGTAGAGTAGACCTCGACTAATTCCCTCAATAATGTTAAAGCGTTTTTTCCAATCTAGCAGTCTTTCTTTGTGTGGATCTAATGAATTTAAACAAAAGAAAAAAAGAGAAAGAAAGTGCTGATTAAATCTACAAGGTGAATGAACATGAACTTTGCAAAATTTCTTTTGGTGGAAGTCATCAGAAAACTATTTCAAGTGAAGAATGTCCACAAAATTAAAAGAAGTAAAATATTTTTATAATAAAAAATGGTTTCAAAATTAACTAACCAAAGAGAAATGCATCAAGACTTTTGTTTGGCATGTATTCATATAACAACATCCTTTCTTCTCCTTCAACACAGCAGCCAAGGAGCCTAACAAGATTCCGGTGTTGGAGTTTAGAAATTACTACCACCTCATTCATAAATTCTTCTAACCCTTGGGCAGAGGTTCTAGAAAGTCTTTTCACTGCAATTTCTTGTCCATCTGACAGTTTTCCCTAGAAAAAAACCCAAATCATTAACTATATATTCATAGTATTTGAAAATAAAACTTTTGAAGAGCAACCATTACCTTGTATACGGGACCAAATCCACCTTGACCAAGCTTGTTAGATAGATGGAAGTCGCTTGTTGCGCTCACCAGCCTCTCAAAATTGAATAGTGGGAGCTCCTGGACTTGGTTCAGGTTGTCACTAGGAAGAGGTTTATGTGATTCCTCATTTCCTTTTAATCTCCTTGCTGAATTCGACTAAAGTTGTGATCAATCTGTAATATATACAAAAATTTCCTAGCGGTGTTATTTTAGTTGAAATATTACCTCTTTGTTTAGCCAGGATCCACTTCCACAATCTGTTAGCGCAGATTGAAATGGTCATTCCTATGATCACAGTGATTGTGACAACTTTCTTTTCACTTCTCGCTTTGTATCTGTAAATCAGAAAAAAACTATTACATTAATTCAAATAAAACAGCTAACTTTATATGTTTTCTTGGGGTCAAATATATTGCATTTTACAACGATTTCATCAGCTTGGGGAGCTGAGGAATTTTGTGGGATTGGGTTAAAGATGGAAGAAAAACCAACTCACCAAGTTCTGAATAGGCAGCGCGAATGTAAAGATCAACTCTGCCGCTAGATAATGTCTACGGGTCAATTAAGCTTCCAGTGTGGAAATATAATGCAGTTGATATACAACCTGTCCCAGTATCAAATGCATAAGCTATAAAAGAACTGTTACGTGTAGCTTTAACTTGTGGAAAAATAATGCAGTTGACTAGAATTAATAAACTTTGATTACGTATGTGATAGACCAAACTCTTTCAGACCACCAAACTCTTTCAACTCTCTGTGTCTTTTTTATTTTTTTATTTAATTAATTTTTAGTTTTATCATTATTTAATGCTTCATATCTCTGTTTTAAGCCTATTTGTCTAACTGTGTGACAAACACTGAAGTTGGCATAAGAGAATCTCTTAATAATTGGGCTAAAATCAAGGACCATCACTATGGGCTAAATGTCGTATGGATGATACACTAATAGAGAAATAGGTTTGAATAATTTGATATCTTGGTTTGTTAAATTTGTTAAAAGTATTTTTGGGATTGCTTAAAATTATTCAATTGATTATCTTTATCGTAATTCATGAAAAGCAGATTGTAACCCAACAGGTTAGAGCTTGGACTATTAACGAAGTCATAATTATGCGTGTGTGTATGTGTGTAGAATTAAACAACTTTCAAGTGCATTTTTTTCAAATTACATAAGAAAAAAAAAACAAAAAAGAGAGAAAAAATAATATTAAACATATAAATAATCCATCAAATACAAAGCATGGTAATATAAATATACAAATTGTCATTTTATTTTTAGTGTAGTTGTAGGGAGTCAAATTGTGGTCACCCAGACAATCCCTTGCTCACAATGATATTCATGTGACTTAAACCCATGACTTGGCTCTGATATTATTTGTCAAACCATGTGCCACTCCACCTTAAAATATATTAGTGATGTGGAAGACACTCAAGCCTTTTATGTCATTCAATAATGCGTCCCACGGGCCTTTTTAGAGTAGTTGTAAGGAGTTAAATTGTGATCTCTCAACATAAATAGTTTCCAAATTTCACATTGTAACACCACAAAGATAAGAATTCTTCAATAAATAAAATATACACTCATAATCTATAAACATTAATTTTAATCTTGTTGAGTATATAAATTCATAATGAATAACATAATAAAAAACTATAAGTTGGTTATAATTGAAAAAATATGTGCGTTAATTTGTTATTGGTTATTTGTACGTGCCATATTAATACGAAAATTTTGGAATTAACCTTAAACCCCTAATATACCAAAAATTTTGTGTTTTTCTTAATATCATTTATTTATGAGACCTAAAATTTTGTGTTAAAGAGAGGTAAATCATCCTCAAGTATCCCAAGAAGGGTATGGTTTAATGGTTTACTTCTTAGATTAGACAAATATGGTGGACTTTAAAGAAAGAATAGAGGATTTTTTTTTTTTCTACATTTTTACATTTTTTTTTTTTCGGTTGAATAGAGAGGAATTAGTGTTAACATCATATATAATGCGACTATGCAAGAGTATAATCATATTTCAGTTAAATTATGTAATATATAAAATTACCTAAATTCTTTAGCTTCACCTCTGATCACCACAAAAAAAAAAAAAAATAATAATAATAAATAATAAATAAATAAAATAAAATAAAATAAAATAAAGGTTAAAAATATGCTACTAATACCTTGGCATGTATTTAGAACCTATGAACCATTTTACCGGCTTAATCACTTTTAATCTAAAACTACCAATTAGTCCAATGTACGTGATGACCAAGTTTCATATAGCAAGCATGATCAATTAATAGCTAAAGCAAATAAATAAGCAATATAGAAATGCGAGAAAAAAAAAAAAAAAAGTATTTAGGAAGAGGAAAACCTAAGCCTCCGAGGAAAAAAACCTCTCCCCCACCACATCCTTGGAAAATTTCCACAAGATGAATAGTTGCAATACAAGAAAAACAATGAACCCTCCAAGTCCATATCCTCCAATGTATTTAAACCCTCTAAGCTCTTGCAAGCAATTGACTTCCCTAGCTAAGTCCTTTCTTCAACTAGCTTGTTGGAGACACCACCATTAAGCCACCAACGGAAAGCCACCAAAAGTATTGTATTTCAGATGACATCGTAAGTTTCCAAACTTTCACTCACATCGGACAATAGTTAGCTATACGTGAATGAGATGAAGGGAATACAAGTTCACACAAGAGCAGGACAATGGTGAAAGAAATAGAGAAGAGAGATTGAGAGTATTTAAATCTCAAAGGCAAAGAATCTCTTTCTCTACAAGGTGGGAAGATGAAAATGAGCTCCAGCAATAGGCTTATACTTAGATCCCACTCTCTAGGAACGTCCAGCTTGCACATGGTGTGTGTTGCACCATATGGAAAAAGCATATCAGGATGAAATAGGACAATCTATCTGCATGCTGTTCGTGATCTAGTCACGACCTGGCTAGGTCGTAAAGACGTACGTCGTAACATGCCTTGTAAGAAGCCATCTTGATCTTCTGCAACGCGTCACTCGCAAGCTATGCAGATCGCTTGAAGGCCGTGAGGTCTCAGGTACTTCTTACCCCAAATACAATTAAGCCTAGAAAAAAAAATACATAAAAAATAAAAGTACATAAAACGTTGTCATTGAATAAGGCCAATAAAAACATAAACTTAACAATAGTGTCTATTATTTGTACCAATGGTTTTGAAATATTCATTCAATTCGATATAGTAAAATTTTTAAGATTCTTCTAAAAGTATTCAAAATGAATACACAACAAGAACATGATTATGTCAACAAGACATACTAGCTATCAACCTTGAACCATTGTAACAGTAACATTGTTAACAAAGCATTTTGTTTGGCTGCGTTGAGAGGAATCTGTAATCTGCCTTTCGGTGAATGCTAGTTTCTTTGGATGAGGCATATCAACAATCTCACTTTTAAGCATGGATACAACAATGGATACAGTCGGCCTATCTTGGGCAAATTCTTGCACACACAACAGCCCGACCTGTATGCACAATTCCAAAACTTATTAAAGAACTAAAGGCAGTTGAGGTTTTAAAAAATGAGGCATGCTTGTGCGTTAAGTTTTTGATATCCCATATGCTATCATTTTGACAAAAAAGACCGTTTAATCATGAATGTTAGATCATGCTTGTACGTTAATTTTTTGGATCATCCATGATCAATCGTTAAACTTAGATAGCGAAATGATGTTGCGTTTATGCAATGTCCATGTCCAGGCCTGGCGGCCTGGCCAAGCTCCACATATCCATTCTTCATGACCATGGGAGATATTGATTCATGAGAGAACAGGTCATTGCAATTTATAGCTGAGTCTTATGGCCTAGAAAGCACGGGTGTGGCTCCAGCGCCGTCACACTCGCACCCGACGTGTACTGATGTGCCATGTGGTGCGTGACGCCGCTAATCATGCGACTGTGCGGCATCAGTTTTTTTTTTTTTTTTTTTTTTTTTTTTTTTTCATTTTCCGATTCTAGCCGATTCCAGTCAAAATGGGCACTGAAACGGCCAATATGGCCCTATTCCGACCGAAATGGGTGCTGAAACGGTTAAAATGACTCGATTTTGCCCGAAACAGGTGTCGATATGGCTGAAACGGATGCTAAAATGAGCCGCCATCATGTTGCTGGCTTCCATTCTTCTGCTTCATGTGGCCTTGTGAGAGAAGAAGAAAAAAAAAAAAAAAGAGAGAGAGAAGGAAGAAGAGAAAGGACGATTCATGTCCATTGGTATAAGAGAGAAGGATAGATTTTTGAATAGGTGTATTGGTATAAGAGATAAGGACTTGAAAAGTAAAAAAGATAGAAAATGTTGGAACTTATGAAAACAATAAAAATATTTTTTGATTTTATCACCTTTACCCATCAATTTTTATTATTCTTTAATACTTTGATTTTATCATCTCAATAATTTAATATTATAAATATGTTATTGGGCTAAAATTGGGGTTGTGTAAACACTATTATAATATATAAAAATATGCTTTTAAATTTATTAATATATGTTTACCATATATAAAAAAACATGCATAGTAATATATAGAAAATATAAACAAAAAAAATTTTAATAATTTTTTAATCGCAACACCTTGCTGCATCCGCACCCTACTTTTTAAAAAATTGCCAAGTCCCACATCTGCATCTGCACCTGCACCCAAATTTGAATCCGCACTCGTGCTTCATAGCTTATGTCAAATATATTAGGTTCCAGGACAGTTGAAGGAAAGGAATGTAACATACATTTTTTGGACCTAATGGCATATTTTCTCCATGCAGTTGATACGAGGATTCAATCCTCATCTTACTCATAAGTCATAACAAAAAAAAAAAAAAAAAGAGTACATTTATTTCCAATTCAAATGTTCACTTTCATTGACGAATGATTAGTCAGAATTACTTGTATACGTTGAAGAAGTAAGAAAAAAAAAAAAAGTAACTTATAATGTAGTCCCAAATCTCTATTTGTTGTTGTTATTATTATTATTTTTTCCCTTTAGACTTGCAAATATTTGTCCCTTTCGTTTACAGTTGCCATTCTCCTTTGCCTTTGAAGGCCAGCCATTTGGTTGTTTTCTTGTGTGGATAAATCACTAAACTTTTATTGATGAAAAACCAACAATACGAAACAAAGGCCAATACAGGCCCAGACAACAAAACCAGGGGAAAACAGCGACTCCAAGGAATACAAACAGTCATTGAAGGCCCAAACCACAGATGTAGCCTATACTATAGATTATGGCCACTCTCACTGATGATTCATTCTGAAACTTTCTTAAGAGCTACAACGATTTATGTGCTACCATGGAAGCCCTTTTCAACAGTGTTGAAGAGCTCTATATTGGCATCAACTTCGTACTTTTTTTTCATAGCCTTGAAATTTTTATAAGACAATAGTTTGATATATATTCTTAGTTTACTAAATCATTCAAATTCCACCAATGATGTTTATATATAAACATCCTTGTACTTGATGTACATGAACTTTTGTAATTGATACTAACATATAATCATGAAAGAGTGATAAAGCTAATCAGAGGAGAGTTGTGTATACGTGTTATAATATGCTGAAGGTAATTTGGTGTTGACTACTTGGCCATGTGCACATGATGAATGCGGTAAAGGAATTAGTTTGGAGTTTGGACAATATGAAAAGGGTATTGCAATTTTTTTTTTTTTTTAAATAAAAAAAAAAACTACTACTTTTTTTAGGCTAAATAGATCCTTATCTAGAGGTCGAACTTAACAAAAATTTCCGAAGTTAAGGTATAGGCTTCAGATGATGTTAGGTGCCTGGTGCCCCACATCATATAAGATATCACATAATATAAGTACATCATAAGAGATCAAACATTTAAGAAGGCTCGAGTTTTGGCCATAACAGAGATGTTCACCATGGCACTCGTGATATTACCTCAATTTAAGGCAATCTTCATGTTGATTTATCAATATAGATAGACACCTCATTTTGTACTTTCTACAACTTGATTCCTAGCCCTGAATGAGGAAGAGCACCTCAAATGAAAAAGCTCGATCATTTGACCAACAATTTAAAAAAAAAAATACAAATTTTATTTCATTTAATGTTTCCCAACTGAAGTGTCCATGTTGGTGTATACCACATTCTGAAAGGAAGTTTTAATTTCCTAAAACTATTTTGAAGATCTTAGTCATTATTTAATTTGAGTCTCAAAAAAAATTATTTCTATGCTAAAATATTTTTTCCTTAAAAAAAAAAAGAAAAAAGAGATTTCTTAAACAAAAACTATACTTGAGAATAAAATCATTTTATTTTATAATATATTTTATTTAGAATACTAAGTATTTTTAACGCATGCACACAAAATGATGAGAGAATATCTAAAAAAAACTGATAGTGGCTTATATCTAAAAGGGTCTTAAAATAATTTTATTTGAATCATTTTGCCAAGGATAATGATAGAATCTGATTAATATCACAATGTGAATATGAGTTCGTTAGTCCATATTCTTTTCTATCAATAGATTTAATATAAAACCATATCTAGCTAACACATAGGCATCTGTGCTGGAAGTCTTCGAGGCTATCCAAGTTCCCATAACTTTCAAAAGTCTTACTTCATATAATTTAAGCGGAAAAAAAAATAAATAAAAAGACCTTTCAAAAGTCTTACCTTTAGGAAAATTAGTAATCAAAGGGATCTTAAACAAGGTTTATCTGTCATTGTCTCAAGTGTAAAAGATTTTTTTTTTTTTTTTTCCTCAGTTCAGGTTGGTCAAACAAGGAATGAGTTGAAGCATCTTATATTGGTTAATCAAATAATGATTCTGTTCCAATCGATTGAGAATTTGGGATATCATTATCACTGCAAAAAAATAATTTAGTATACCAAAATAATGGTAGGCGACACAATATGTAGATAGCACTCAACCCTCCCAAATACAATGAAACTTGAAAGCGTGTGTGTATCGCATTGTGAAAAAAATAATGCACTAGAATAGAATTTAGGAAAATGTTAACTAGTACCCTTATTAGCTAATAATCAATTTTATGGGAAATGAAAAAAACTGTCAAAATATTAATTACTTTTTTTTTTCTATTTCTCATAAATTTTTTTTTTAAATGAATTATTAATTAGTGCTCCAAGAGCACTCGTTAGCATTTCCCTAGAATTTATAAACGTTCAAAACGTATCTGACAAACCAAACTCTTTCAACTCTCTGTATTCAAATTTCATTTTTCATTGTTCATCAAAACTCTACAAACCTGCTCTGTCTCCAGTCCACCTTTACTCCTTCAGCTCTCAGATAGCTTGCTTCAGGCTCAGGCTTGATGAGATCTCCTTCCTTCTCTTGGGTTAGCTCTCTCTCTCTACAATACTATTCCCTCTTTTTTTAAAATTATTCCAAAACTTTGATTTCGTGCAACAAACACAGCCTTTTTAGGGGTTTAAACTTTAAGTATTTCATGCAATTGATGTTTATAATTTATTAAATTTGTGTAAACCAAAGTTCAAATTGATAGGGCTTGGTCCATGTGAGCTTCCTCCTGAAAGATTGCCTTTAAGGTGTTTGTGAGAATGCCTGTTTGCTTGACATTCCTCTATTGGCTTTATGCTTTTGCTTCTGGTGGGTGGTTTTGAATGAAAAAAAATATATATATGAAGAAATGAGTCCATAGTTGATGTCACTGAGCCAAGTAGTACCAATTTAGTTTTTATTTTCGACTTGTTGCTCTCATAGTTTCTTCAAAAGAAGATCAATAAAACATGGTGTTTTTAGCTCTTATTTATTCAATATTCTGTAATTTGAGTGTTTTGTCATATGAACTTCTTGAACTTGAACCAAAAAAATAAAGGTTCTTGGTTCTTTGGGCAATTTGCTTTGGCACCCATTAATTGTTAATAGTTCTATTGTTTTTACTAACTTCAATTTATAGTGAAGATGCAAAACTCTCATGCCCCCTTTTTTCTTTTAGTATTGGCTTAAATTTGCTGCCCCTTTTTTTTTCCTTTAGGTATTAGCTTGAGAATCCCTTTTTTTTGCACATGTTTACAAATACTTAGGCCTGAAGACATTAGAGTGTTAGAGTATACTTCACCAGTTTTAGTTTTTGGCAAATTTACAAGCATAGGCAACCACAGCATTTATGCTTTGCAACTATTTTCAAGGAATGTGCTTTATATACTTATTGCTCCACTTATTGCTTATTATTTGACTTCTCTAATTCAAGTTCCAATCGAATTGTTGGTTTATTTCACTTGAAACCAAATGAACATATAGAATCTTTGCAAGTAAATAGAGGTTTCGCTCCTTGGATAATACTATACTAATTGAAATTTGTTTTTCAAAGTTGTAGGATGATAGAGCCCCAACTAAGCCACATTGCTAATAAAAGGTTTTGAAGCACTCACGAAGGATTGAAGTCATGTCTCTTGAAGTTACTAAGACAAATTTTTAGTTTTACTAAAGTTTTAGATTTGATACATGTTAACTTCTTTTTAGTTTGAAACAAGTGACATGTCATGTACAGACTTTGGAATTTGGCTTATAGAGATCATAATAGCTCATTGTTGTGCTTGAGAAAACAGTTCTTCCCTAACCCTTTTTTTTTTTTTTTTTGAGGTGACTGGAATCCAAGTTTTAAACCATTTGTTGAATAAACCAAATTTTTCATCTAAGATTTTTCTGTTCAAATAATGATGCCTAGAGAAATTAAGCACTAAATGCCATATACTTCCATTTTTACAAGAGAAATCAGGAAAGAAATGCAGCAAAGTTGCTCCATGAGTTCCAAATAATAGAAACTTTAATGAGGCCTTCATCAATCTCTTCCCCACTTTTCTCAAGTTAGTCACAGAATATGGTCCCAAAGCAAAAGATGACATAAAAAAATATATCATCCTCTTAATGCAAGTCTTGAATGGAAACCATAAAGGTGTTTACTACCAAAAACCTTGTTAGCTGATCATATAAGAACCTCTTAATCTAAGATTTTTCTGTTCAAATAATGATGCCTAGAGAAATTAAGCACTAAATGCCATATACTTCCATTTTTACAAGAGAAATCAGGAAAGAAATGCAGCAAAGTTGCTCCATGAGTTCCAAATAATAGAAACTTTAATGAGGCCTTCATCAATCTCTTCCCCACTTTTCTCAAGTTAGTCACAGAATATGGTCCCAAAGCAAAAGATGACATAAAAAAATATATCATCCTCTTAATGCAAGTCTTGAATGGAAACCATAAAGGTGTTTACTACCAAAAACCTTGTTAGCTGATCATATAAGAACCTCTTATCTTTTTCTTTTTCTTTTTTGATAATCAAAGAACCTCTTATCACTCATACAAAAGTTGCAAAAGAATCTCAAAATGAATCCATTCAAGGTTCATTTTTTCAACAAAGAAAGCAATCTCCAAATAAGATACTAGTTCTGTAAAAACTTTAAGCAAATAAAATCTTTGTTCAATTTCTCATGGCAGCACACACAACTACACTGTATACAACCTTTCCTTTCTTGACATTTCCATTTGGATGGGCTTCCTTGACTGACGCAACTATTGTGTCTCCCAATCTTGTACCTTTCTTCCCCTTTAAAGCTTGTATGCACATCACCTTTGTTGCCCACAAGTTGTCCACAACTTTGAGAATGGTCCTCATTTGAATGAAAGACCTTTGTTGTTGTAGAATTGCGAAGAACAAATTGAGGCAAAATCCAGAGGAGATAAAACCAGTGTACCTTTAAATATTGATTTGGCAAAATGGATTAAACCTTGGTAAAAATAAAATGCCTTGTTTTACAATGACGTATCAGATTATCAGGGATTCTTTTAATCTTTCAAATAAATTGTAGGCACTAGGTAGTTTTTATAACATCCTTATAGCCTTCTAAGGGAGATGGCTAAAACAACTCTTCCTTTCAAGACAGAGTAGACATTTAGATACACCTAACATTATTTAGCTACACTTGGGGCAGATGTAATAGGAAACAAATGTTCATTGGCATTCTCGTTGTGTAGGTGTGGAGACTTCAACATCATATGCATGCTCTTAAGCAAAAAAACTTGACTTCTTTTGTAACCAGAACTTCTACACATAATAAAGGCAGGTGTCATCTTAATCAATCCGCGTCCTCTAAATTAATCAACAAGAAAATTTTAAAATAAATCATTTCTTTTGTACTTCATTTTAAATTATGATGAAATCCTAAATAAATGAGCCATTTGTTTAGAAAGCATGTTAGGTTATAGCCATTTTTGAATTCTTGCTGAAGGTTATAACAATAACTTAGATATTTACCTCTAATTCTCACCAACTTCAAAGTTGCTTGGATTCTAATTCCTTCCATTGAAGCCAATTCAATTAAGAATAATTAGTTTCAAAAGCATACAATTGAGTCCCATGAATGGAATTTAGCTTTGGCTAAATCACTGAGTCTATTCAACCCAATCTTGAATGAGGCAAACCAATCATGAGTAAGACTTAACACTATTATTGGTGTTGAGTAATATAAATAAAGCAAGTGAAAGCTCAAAAATGTGTTAAAACACAAGAGCTGTTTAGACCCTTAAATTAAATTATGGCTCGATTGATTTTACTCTAACTTAATACTAAGTGCAGAATAGAGTAAATGCGAGCGGATAAACAAACAAACTACTCTAACCCATAATCATAATAACACAGCAGTAAAATGAAAGGTAAAAGAGTAAGGAAGAAGAATGCAAACATAAGATAACACGCTGATGTGTTATCGAAGAGAAAATCGAAGAACTCAGCGCAAAACCTCTTTGCCGCCCTCCAAGTGGTAATCGATCCACTAGACAATCAGTTGGGATATATGGGTTAGCAAGAGACCTTTCAAGCTTAATCTACCCGATGCACTTAAGCCCTCCAAGCTCCTACTCCAACAAGGCTTCTCGGAACCGTGTCTTGTCTAGCTCTCTAGATCTCGCAATATGCTCGATTGCATCTGCCAAAGCCTGGTTTCTTCCAATACTTCTCAGCAGGACCAAAACCTCACTGAATACTATGAAAGGGTGTGGTAAGTGAATGGGCTATTAACCTCTCAATGGTATGGAAATGGAGAGGTAGGAGTTGAGGAAAATCCACAAACAATTGTGTAGAGAATTATGGGTATAACAATCTCTAACTCTCAAGGTTTGTGGTTAGGGTTTTTTCTTTGAAGCACTCCTTAACATATGTGGGTAATATGGGTATATATAGTATGGGTACAGAAAGTGTGTATTAGATAGGACAGTCTGGCAAAATAGAATGTTTTGTGGGTGTCTCATGGGAAGGCCTTACTTACGAGTTACTTGCGAAACACAGCTATCTCCATTCTGTCCTGACTCTTTGTATTCCAGTCATGTGCAGGGTACATGCTTCACTTTGCGGGATGCTTAGTCGTGACTTACCCGCGAAAACACTTTAGTCTTCAATTTGCCTTGAGTCTTCACACTTTCTCTCTCACACACAACTTTTATAATGAAATCCTACATTAAATACATAGTATAAAAGATTGAACATAATTACAATCAAATTTGTCATGGAATTAAAGCCAACAAAACACATAGTTGTAAACTACAACTTTACAATCTCCCTCTTTGGCTATTTCGTGACAAAACCTCTAAAACATACTCTAGGCTTAAACGTGAGTTTGGGAATAGTGGCAAAACTCACTCACACATAATCTATAAGTTGTGAAGCACTTGCACATATATACCTATGATTTGAAACACTCGCACAGAAACAAAACTTTCATTAAGCTTATGACAAGTTGAATACATGGTACGTACATGAGCAAGTAAAGTGCGATCAAGTTCATAAATACTATAAAACATATAAGCATATCTTGATCAAACAAAGCTAGTCATTAAATAATGACTACAATGAACATTTAGCAAGTAAATGCTCATCTGGACATGCAAAGCAATAAAGCGCAAACACAATGATCAATTGCATGTCCAACACACAACCAATGCAAAATACACGAAGTATATGCATCTAGGATACAAGATCCTACAAGGGTACAAGTGTGAGGTACTTAAGATAGTTTTGTAACATCTAAAAATACGAAGAAAGTTGCTTTTAAAATTATTATAAAAGCAACGAGATAACCACAAGTACTAACTATTAAACTGAAATATAAACATAGTACTATAAGCTTTAAAGAAAAGCAATAAAGACAACAGTAAACTAGACTATCCAAAATGTTGTGTGTCAGCTTTTTCTTTTCCTTTTGAGCTCACAAAAACTCTCCCTTTCACTATGCACACTTCTCTTCTTGTGATGCTCTCCCCCTTATTGGCATGAGTAGCTAAAGACTCTCCTCTAACTTGCATTGAATCTCATCTAACTATGTCTCAATGGCAGTAAGACGCATTTGAACCTAGTTGTTTGTTGAGTAGATGACATTTGCAAGTCTTGAAACGCGCTTATGTAAACCTTCAACCAAAATAGTGAATGGGTCAGCGTGAGAGGTAGGTTGTCCTAGTTGAATGCTAGCATTCTAAGGCTCAGGAATATGAGAAGATGTAGTCTCGGTATGTTCAGGAGTAGTGTGAGTAGTTGAAACATGACCTGAGTGAGTGACATGTTGAACAGATTCACTCTTTGGTGTTGTGGATAGATTTTACTTTTTCCGCTCAGTAGAAGAATGACTTTTGCTCTTTTGAAGAGAGGCTATGGATATTGGGCGATGACGGACTATGATCTTTCCATCTTTTGGTGGACGAACACCTTCATTTACCATGATTTTCATGATGAGACTGCAGAAGGGAAGGACCATTCGTGCTGCTATTCGTGCTGCCATTTTCCCAATAGTCTGGAAGATATGAACACAAATGTCAATCGGAGCTCCTGTGATGAGATCACACAAGAACTGTGCTCTTCCAAGATTGATGAATCTCATGTTGGACAATGGATATAGATTGGAGAACATTATGAACGTGAGAGTTTTTAGTTAAGGTTTGAACTTCGCTATTTAAATGGATGTGCCTTTTGCTGAGACCTCATGTTCAGTTCTCGGAATTTGAAGAATATCTGACACTTGAGGAAGTTTGTTATCATATGGAGTGCTGCCCACATTTTTTGGTCAAGTGATTCGAAGGATCTTTGCAAGGTAATTCGGAGTAGTGATAAACTCTTTTCCTCGAACCCAACATTTTAGTTCTACTCCAGTGAATCTAGCATTTGAGTAGAACTCCTTATCTAATTCATTAATCAGATCGTCGAAGTTTCCAAATAGATCAACCCAATCTTTGTCTGCAAAAATCCTGGAAATAAAGGTGGATCCCAAGGTGTCAAACTGGACAATACACTCCACCACAGTATGGGTGTCTTGAAAAATGCTGGATAAAGTCTGAGAGTCCAAGGAGTCTTGAATCTCTCACTGTTGGAGACTTCAGACGTATGTTGTGTTCTTTTTGACATTGGTGATGATGTAAGATCAATCACAGGCTCTTTCCCTTGAGAGGAACGACGATACATCTGCAGAAATAGACACATAGCAAAAAAGAACAAGTGCAAAAACACAAAAACAGACCACAAAACTTGATTAGATTATAGCCATTTTTGAATTCTTGCTGAAGGTTATAACAATAACTTAGATATCTACCTCTAATTCTCACCAACTTCAAAGTTTCTTGGATACTAATTCCTTCCATTGAAGCCAATTCAATTAAGCATAATTAGTTTCAAAAGCATACAATTGAGTCCCATGAACGGAATTTAGCTTTGGCTGAATCACTGAGTCTATTCAACCCAATCTTGAATGAGGCAAACCAATCATGAGTAAGACTTAACTCTCTTATTGTTGTTGAGTAATATAAATAAAGCAAGCACAAAGACTAGAACCTAATCTAACCTGGCTTTGAGCCTCAATACTCACATTCCCAATCTCACTAAAAAATTTAACATCATCAAGACTCGACACCCATTTATGAGCTCAAACTCATTTACACACCAAATTCAAACAAAGTTCATTAAAACCTTACATTTATCTGGAAAAAATCTATTAGCCTAATAATGTCAGTACCACTGAAAAAATTCTTAAGGTAAATTCACACAAATAATACTTTAACACCAAGCTCTTAGTTCTTCCCAAACATTAAATCGAGAACTCCTACCAGGAAAAAGAAGGGCTTAACAACCTGTGAAGAAGCATTTTAATCAATTTCACTCACATATATCATATCAATAAAACCCATATGAACTGGATGACTAAAATCAACATTAAAACAAACCAAAGCATCCAAAGGCACAATATAAGCAACTATGGGCCAAAAATTGAAGCTTTAATGAAGCAATAGAAGTAGAATCACATACCTTTAGACCATTTCGAAGCAAACCCAGAAGCCATCTTCGTGCTTATCTGTTGCTCCCTATGAATATGAGATTATACAACCATCAAAAGCATTCAATTAAATAATGGCTCATTGAAAGCAAAAAAATGACAGATTAACAATGACCCAAGTGACCAAACAACAATAAGAACAAAACCAAAGAGAATAAGGAGATGGGACATGCACTTCAAGCAAATTGAATTGAAACAAAGTAGACCCTTTTACTGCACAAGAGTGAGAGAGGGGGGGAAATTCTTCATTTGCTGACCTTGGAGATCTCATCGAGCTTGGGTTTGAAGCGAGCGATCTGAGAATTGAAGGAGAAGAGATGGACTGGAAACACAGAGCAGGTTCTTGGAGTTTTGACGGACAATGAAAAATGAAATTCGAAAGCTTTGAGTTTTGAGTTTTGAGACTGAAAATTTTCACTAACATGCCCAATTAATCCTTTCTAAAAATTTTGAATTTGTTCTTTAGATTTTGACGGGTTAACAGACGTTAAGGTGGGTGAAGTTTATTTAACTGATGTGGCATAAAAGTTTATGTAAGCAAATTTTCGTGAGGTGTCTTAAATCTATTGGTTGGGACTACAAGGTCAGCTTCCTAACCTTGTTGTCCTGGACCACCCAATAATTTCCCGAAGTGGACATAGAAGAATCCCCAAAGCTAAAGAATCCCCAAAACTAAAATCAATGACAATTAATGTTCCTTGATTTTAGTCAATCAAGGAGATCAAAATGTGTTAAATAGTGGATTGGTTAATACTTAATACACTAATTGGTTTGAATTGTTTGATATCTTAGTCTGGTAAATTTTGTTGAAAGTGTTTTTTTTTTTCTTTTTTTCTTTTTTGTTGAAAGTATTATTGAGATTGCATAAAATTATTTGATTGCTTATTTTAATTCACACAAACTAGATTGTGCCCCAGTAGATTAGAGCTTGGACCATTATGAAGTCGTAATTAATTTAGAAATAAAGTAAAAAACAAATAAATATAACAAGTCTGTAAGAATTAGCAACATTGACTAAAAAATATAAAAAGAAAGTTAAACAATTTTCCAGCGCATTTTTTCAAATTACCAAAAAATGAAAAAAGAAAAAGAAATAATAAAGAATAAAAAAATTAATATTAAACTTATAATTATTCCATCAAATACAAAGCATGATAACATAAATAAACAAAGAATTTCCAAGTTTCACATTGTAACATCACAAAGATAAGAACCATTCAATAAAAAAATATACAGCCATAATCTATAAACATAAACTTTAAACTTGTCAACTTCATAAAGTCATAATGAATGACATAATAAAAAAACTATAAATAGTTTAGTTATAATCTATATATCTATATAATATCCAAAAGTACAATATTTACTGTTATTATGCTTTTATTGAGCCACATCAACATAACATTTTAGTTAATTTAGTCCACTTGGTCCATTTCAGTCCAATTATGTCCACTTCAGTCAATTCGGCCCACTCCGGTCCATTTGGTCCACTTCAGTCCAATATGTCTATTTCAATACACTTTGGTCTGCTTTTTGGTCTAGTTCAGTCTATTCAGTCCTTTCAGTCCATTTAGTCCACTTATGTCAAATTCTCAGCATAATGTTGGTAGGATCTTTATAAAATTACATTTTTCTTATATGTTATTAAAGTCTTGTATTTTTTTTTTTCTAGTGTTAGTGATGAATTTACTTATATCTGTTTCATCTTTAGCCCATTCCAGACGTGTAGAGGATGAATTTTTTGTAAATAATACTAGAAAAATATTCTAACCATACATTATATTATTTAAAAAATATCTCATCTTATATTATAATTGAATGTAAAATGTATTATGTTTCCTTGTAAAAAATCTTACAAAATATAAAACACATTCAAATAACAAATACACTTAATTTATAAAATCTAATATATTGTATCAACTATAATTTGTTAGAAAATAATCACATGATTTTAAGAAGATTTTGGGACTAATACTTACAAGTTGTCAAATTTTTTCTACATATATATATATATATAAGGTGAAATGTAACATTTAATTTTGTTGTACTTCTGTTAAGCCACATCATCATTTATTTTCTCCTTATTAATTTATCTCCTTTTTTTGAGGAGATTTTTAATTTACAACCTTAATGACTAATGTTACAATTCCTCCATCCATTAATTTTCCTTTTATTTTGACTCTTCTTCTCACATTTTATTTACTATAAAAATGTATTATTATCTTTTTTTTTTTTTTTCAATCCATATTTTCCCCACAAAAGGTGAATACTCTCTCTCTCTCTCTCTCTCTCTCTCTCTCTCTCTACTTTAGGTTGATGAATTTTTGTGTTGAAGTCTACTTTGGGTTGATGTGATTTGATTGAGTTTTAATTTTTTTATCTTTTCTCTTTATCTTTTATTTTTTTAGAATCATCTTTGTTTGATTGTTAAATGTTAACTTCTAAATTATATAGTATAAAATGTTATAATGTTATCCTATTTAGCATTACTCAGATAATTTAGCATTTACAATTATACATTTTTCTTTCAGTATTCTTCATTTCTTCTACTCGTCTTTTTTTTATTATTATAAATTTGCTATTTCTATCACATTATCTCCAAAAAAGGTAATTACTCTCTCTCTCTCTCTCTCCCAATTATTTATGTCTTTATTGCAACTCTACTTAGATTGATGAGTTTTTGTGTTTTTGTATCACTAGCTTGGGTTAATACATTTTGGTGGTGTGCCTTTTGAGTTCTTCATCACATGTACTTTCTCTTTCTCTTATAGTTTTGTTTGAATTAATTCTTAGATATTTTGAAAGTGAGAATTTGAATTTATGTTAAAATACATGGTACATGGCTAAGTATTTGAATGTGCCTATCAATTATAAATTTATGATGAGGTTTGATTATCATGATAATCTCCTTATGAAAATGAGAAATTTGAATATCTAATTTGAAACTTAAAATAGTTTAATTGTACCAAAAAACAACAAGGGATAATTACAATAAACCCACTTGTGGTATGACCCGTTTTCACTTTGCCTACCCATGGTTCAATCATTTACACTTTGTCCACCTGAGGTTAGTCCCGTTAGCCTTCCGTAACCCACCTCTCCATTTGCCGTTAGAAAAACACATTTTTAGGCAAAAACAAATATAACAAGAATAAAAAAGCTAGGGTTTTTCATTGCTCTCTTATAGTCTTATATATCTTCGTCATCAGGAAATTTAAGAAATGCAACTAGATGGAAGAATTAGCAAGTGGGGGAATTCAACAACAAGCAGACACTTCAACAGAAAATCAAAATCAAAGTATTGAATCTCACAAGGAAGCAAACACTTCAAGTGGAAATGAAAATCACAATAAATGGTTGGTAGATAACATCGCAGCATAGCTTGAAAGGCCAACGACTTCATCAATTGACTATTGTATCACCAAAGTTCCAGATCACATTTGTAGTGTGAATCCACAAGCTTACACTCCTAAGGTTATTTCAATTGGCCCTATTCACCACTTCAATGAAAAATTACAAACCATGGAAGAGCATAAAGTATCATACCTTAGGTATTTCATTGTTCGGGTTAATATAGAATTGGAGAAGTTCCAAAGCACTATAAAGGAGATGGAAGCAACAATTCGCTATTGCTATACAGAGACTAGTTTGTGTAGCATGAGCAGTGATGATTTTGTGAATATGATCTTGCAGGATGCGATCTTCATTTTAGAGCTCTTCCATAGATATTATACCGGAAGTTGGGAAAGAGATGATCTGATGCCAACAAACGTCTAGATGTCTTGTTTCTTGAGCCTTGACTTGGTATTACTTGTAAACCAGCTTCCATTCTTTGTTCTTGAGAAACTATACAATCTTGCTTTTGACCATCACTCAAACTTCCCTTCTTTAATTTCAGAGCTTTTCCATAGATATTAAAACCCTAACTTTTTGATTCTTGTTATATTTGTTTTTGCTTAAAAATGTGTTTTTCTAATGGTAAACGGAGAGGTGGGTTACGGAAGGCTAACAAGACTAACCTCAGGTGGGCAAAGTGAAATGATTGAACCATGAGTAGGCAAAGTGAAAACGGGTCATACCACAGGTGGGTTTACTGTAATTATCCCAAAGAACAAAACACACTATATCAAAATTTTGAAGAATATAGACCACTTCAAAAAAGAATAATATTAATCAAACACACCCAAGTTTCTCACCCAAAAAAAAAAAAAAATATAGAATGATATATTTGTAAAGAATCTAGAGATAATAATTAGATGAAAAATAATTTTAGAAATAGTTTAATTTTTAAGGAAAATAAATTATATTTAATAAATTTTAGAAAATAAATTATAAATTATATCACATTACAAAATAATTACATATTTTCACATATTGCGTGGGTCTACAACTAGTGTATATATATATAAAAGCAAACAACTTTCATTAGAAAAGCAACAACAACAGAAACAGAGTATATTTTCGATTAAAAAATTGGTAAACCTAAATTGTGAATTAGGCAAATCACAAGGGGTAAATAATTTATCTACTAATTGAAAAATCAATTAATTTGAATGGAATTTTAAGGATTTTATTTTAGTTCATCCTTTAAAGATCAAATATAGCAATCAAAATCTCTTGTAATTAATTGTGATAGAACCAAATCACATTGAATAAATTCCCATTTCTTCTAAAATTAAACCATAAATTTGAAGGTTATCTCTAAATTCTTTCATATTTCACTTCTCTACATCAGTAAAAACTAAAAAGATGCTTACCTTTGGTATTCCAATCATGTTTATTTTTAAGTTACACTTTGATTTTCAAGCTAGAGAACAATCACATTACCATAACAAGTTAAACATTACTGTACCTATCCAACTTGCAAGCTTAAGTGATAATATCATCTTTTGATTGTGACACCTTTATTATATAAAGAAAATTGAAGACATTAAACGGAAAAATGAAAAATAAGTAGTACTTTGAATTGAAGAAAAGAGTTACCAAAAAAAGAAAAGAATTACCTTTCAAAACATATTAAATTTTTCTTCTTTGGAAATTTAATTTATAAACATTTATATTTTAAGCTTTTTTTTTTGGATACAAGATTGAATTTCTACTCTAACTTAATTTAAGTGTATAGGTGTGTGAAACTCCCTTCTAGATACTTGAACTCTAGCCCTTGGCCTTCACACCCTACAAGCGCTTATAGTTATGGAGTGACTATCGCACCAAAAGTACTTATTTAAGCTATGTGTGTAGTTGTTTTTTTGTTTCTATAAATTATTAATGGTTGAATTTAGTGTTATTTTACGTTTATGTATATGTTAATATTTATGTTTGTTGTTTTTGTCCACGCACTTATACATATATTTTGTTGGGTCGTGTAGATGTAACATTTGAATTAATGTTACAAATTTTTACCCATTAAATTTTTATGGAAATTTAATTTTTTTGATAAGTCAATTTATGGTTGAAAATTACTAGGTACTAGGAAAGAAAAACATTAGCAAAATAATAAATCACTACTGAAAGGCCAAGAATATATTGACCCTTTGTAATGAATTAACCAATTAATTAGCCAAGTTAATTAATTAATTCAATTAACATGCAATACGTGTGGTAGCACAAACAAATCACCAACTAAGTTAATATGCAGTGAAAAATAAAGTTGACATAGTGATTTGTTTATGAATGGGAAAAATCTCCGGTGCAAAAACCCCACCAAGTGTTTTTTTTGTCACCACTCTTGAGAATCCACTATTATCACAACAAGCTGTTACACATAAAGGAATCCCAGTACCTTGTACCAACCTATAGTTGAACTCTTACCCCAATACACAATTGGACTTGTTTTGTGGTGACAATCTCTCCTTTCAATGCACGGCTCCCAGTACGTGACTAACCAATCGATATACGGATCCAAGTATGTGAGAAAGATGTTGGTTGCAAAGTTCTTCAGTTCATCAATACGATGAAGATCACAAAACTCCTTGGTTACAAAATCATATGTTGTACAAACACAGCAACTTCTTCAAGAGAAAGATGAACTAGGGCAAATTCTGTCTCCAATCAAAATTTGCTTGAACAAAACCTTTGCATCAAGTTTCATCCGCTTAGACGGCCCTTAAAATAATCCTTATATATGTTTAGGGTTATGAGAAAAGAAAGCCTAAACACATACACATGGATATGTGTGAAATTAGAACTGAAAAATTAATTTTCGTAAATCTCAATATAGATAAGTTATCTATCGAGCAGCTGTCGAGCATCAGGAAAAAGCTGCCTTTTAAACCTCAATAGATACCATCTGTCGAGCTAGCTGTCAAGCTTTAAAATCCAGAACTTGTTTACTTGATTCTTGGATAGATTTACATGGCTTTAACACTTAGACTTGAACTCTTGTTCCCTGAAGTATTAAACATATTCTAGATCTATCCAATTACAAGTAAAGTGTGTTTTGTCATAGGATTAGCCAATTCTAAATTACATATGTTCCTAACATGATTCACATATGTCCTAACAATCTCCCCCTTTGGCAATCTGTGACAAACGACAGCAAACAAATGAACATATGAGAGAAGTCATAAATCACTTAACTTAAACTCACTTGTTGAAAAAAATAAAATCTAATCCTAACACAATCTCTTGAAAAACTTTGCAAGAAGAGAGTTCAAGGTAAGAAAGACTTTGACAACCTATATTTCTGAAACATTTTAAACAAAACTTATCACAACATCTTAGTGTGAAATAGAAATAGAAGATTGCATACAATAAATAAGAAGCATGTGCATAAAGAGAGAAAAGGAACAACACATGAGGAGATAGGTGAAAGAACGTAATAACAACCTCAATATATATATATATATCAAAATAAGTGCAAGGTTTGCTATCACAAAGTAAGAACAATGTATCTAAAAGGAAAGAAAAGAAAAGATACAAAAAGTCATCACTACATCCCTCATAAACAAAAACACTCCCCCAAACAAAAATATCTCCTATACTAATACTCCCCCTAAGTACATGACTACTCTCATACCCAAAACTACTCTCCCTTTTTGTCACGAATGACAAAGGGTAAGTTACTGAGAAGTAGTCATCTCCTCATCACAGGAAGAGCTAGCACCATCCTTCGCATCAGCATCATCACCATCGAAGCCATCATCATCACCCGCATCCTCTAAAGCCTGTGGAAATGGAGAAGAAGATGCAATGAAGTCACCCATGACAGCCTGTCGTCGTGTGATACAACCAACACGAGTGTTCACCTGACATAACTCATTACTGAGAGTGTCAAGGTGAGCATCCATCTAGTCCTACCAGCACACATGATTTCAACATAGTAAACACACATCTAAAATGCAAATGTGATGCAATGCGTGAACATTGAAGATCATTTAAACAAAACCCACCCCAAAATTTTGCAAACACCTCATCAATTTTGAAAAAACCCCAAAATTTTTCAAAAACCCCAAAAGTTAGGTCAAAAAGAATGAAATGCATGATTAATGTGAGAAGGAAGATCATACTAGAGGAAGAAAACACTCTTGAGGCCGAAGATTGAGTGGGGAAGAGATTTAGAGAGAGAGAAAAGTGTTTGGGGAGGTGAAGAGTCAAAAACTGTCGAGAGAGATCGGAGAAAATGAGAGAAAAATCGCGCTGAGCTTTATATAGGAAACCACGATTCTCAATGGATCAAAAGGTGTCGAGAGGTGTCGAACACTAAATCCCGACAAATGCAGCTGTCGAGGTGCTATCAAGAGGTATCCACAACAAAGTGACCTTGATGGATCGAGAAGCTATCCATCATCTATCGAGGAGACAGAAACTTTCTCGATGGATCGAGAAGATGTCGAGAAGCTATCGAGACAAATTCTCAAAAACTTCGATGGATCGAAATTCCGTTGTCTTCTATCGAGAAAGGAAGATCAAGAGGCTCGATAGATAGCCTAGCTGTTGAGAGGTATCAAGAAGTTGTTAAGATTGCTCAAAAACATTTTCTCAAAAAAGAGAAAAACACAAATATGAATGCAATCAAGCATGCTACTCAATCAAAGATCCAAACAACTTTTTAATCTCTCAAAATCATCTCTTAATAAGAAAAAAAATGACAAGCATTTAGATCCAAAACACAGACACACACACACACACACACACAAAACAAGTTTAACCAATTTTATATTTCAAAAATAAGTCAAGACAGTTTAGTGAGTATACATTAACACATGTATTCCTTATAATGGCCAAATCACATTGTACCTACACATGTATCAAAAGTAACAAAGAATATTGCGTGTTATGTGTGAGAAACATCGCAAGATTGCATAAGTGTGTATATGTTATGATGATTTGAGATATGAGAAAATCACTTTAACTCACACACAATCATAACTGCTTGATGGAGACTATCACCTTCTAGATACATCCTATAACTCCCATATCTCCTAGAAGACACACTTGCCATCATATATAAAGTATTTTGATTCTTTTTGCTTTTATTTTTCTTTGCACATTTTATTTTGTAAAGCATACCATGCATGGGCATACAAGAGAGAGAAAAGAAATACCTAATGATGTTAAGCTTTTGACATTACACTTTTACTTAATCTTACTCATTACAAACACGAGCCACAAAGCTCACTTACTTAGTTGTGCATAGAGATGCTCATCTAAGCTACAAAAGATACAAAGTTTAGAAAACTTTATTTCAATGGTCATCCAAGGTACACAAGTACCAACGTACACAAAATACACACTGTTTTTGTATTTTTCTAATTTTTCAAAAAAAAATTATGAAAAAAATAAAGCAAAAACTGAAAACAAACAAACAAACAAAAACATGTTAAACAAAGCAAAGCATAAAACTAGATGGACACAAAACAAGAAAGCAAAATACGCAAGTAATGGAAGAAAAAATAAGAAAGGGAGAGAGAGAAAATAAAGTAAATCACTTAGAGCCTTTTTCCTTCCATACCTTGGCAGAATCTTTACGTTTAGCAAACCCTTGATCTGGTGGTAAGGGGGAAGAATTGAAACCGTTCAAGTTCAAAAGGAACATGAGGGCTTTAAATAGATCTTCAAGAGGAGCAAGAGAGGATGAAAACTGATTCTGGTTTTCCAATGAGATCATGTTGTTGCTTTATTGAGTGGCTAACCACTTTTAGCAATTAGGTCGAGTCTGTCTAATCGCTTCACATTGATGACAGAGATGTTACTTTTTCTGTTTAGACTTTTAAGTATTGCCCTTCTTAGCCCTAGGGTTTTTAGCCTCTTTCTTATCAAGCTTAGGAGGTGCTTCTAAGATAGATTTACCCTTATCTATGTTCTCACTAGCTAAAGCAGTTTTGACATCATTGTTCTCAAATTTAACATTATTAGTAGGTGAAACAAAAATAGTAGTACTAGTAGAAGAAATATTAGGAGAAGAGAAATCATACCCTATATCGGTTCGATTAGAAGCAAATTTCTAAAAGTTGAGCATCTCGCCAAGCTTTGCACTTGAAGTCCTCTCCAACTAAGCTCTAACTTGGAATAACTCTTCCTCACGCTTCTTGGTCTTCTCAGCTAGGAAATTATTCTCAAATCTTAGTGCTCTAATAGTCTGATTGGCTTTATTAAACTTCGTGGAGATTTCTTCTCGTTCAAGCTCCACATCATTGAGCTTCTTGGTGGCCAACCTATACAACTTCTCATGCTTTTTCGAGACTTTGTATAATTTTGCATAGGCTGTGTGGATGTCATCTCGTTCATCCTTCTTTTCAAACTTGGACTCCACCAAGTCCTCTTTTTCATTCACATCTTCAACAATCCCCTCAGTAGGATTTACAATGGTAGTGAAGGTATTTAGGATTCCATCATCCTCATTATCCAAATCATTCTCAGGCTTAGTTTCACTCAAGTTAGCAGTAAGGGCCTTGCTTTTCTTAATGGTCTTGAGATAAGTTGGGCACTCTTGTTTCATGTGTCCGAAGCCTTGACACCCAAAGCACTTTGGTCTTGAGGGAATAGTGCTTGAGCATCCTTCTTCCCTTTGTCTTGGCTCTTGAACCGAGATGAACTGGACTACTTGCGGTCTTTGTCAAATCCTTTAGCATTGGCATTCTTTTTAAAATTTTTGAATTGCCTTGTAATGTGGGATTTTATTTTAGAATCTTCATTATCTAAAGATTCATCTGTGCCACCGCTCTTGGCTTTCAATGCCATGCTCTTTGCTCAATTTCCCAATCCTTGTCAAACCCAACTCATAGGTTTGAAAAAATTGCCAACTAGCTCTGTCAAAGGAATTTTGTCAATAATCTTTAATTCCTCAATTGCGGTGATCTTGGCATGAAATCTCTCAGATATAGATCTAAGCACCTTTCTAACAATCTTGGGTTCAGGAATAGTTTTCCTAAGATTAAAGGCTAAGTTCACTATGTCCTTGAGTTTGGCATAGAACTCATCGAATGACTTATTCTCCTCCATCTTGATCTCTTCAAAGCTTGTAGTAAGCCTTTGAAGCTTCGAATCCTTGATAGCCTTAGATCCTTTATAGGTTGTCTGGAGGATGGTCCATGCTTCCTTCACAGTTTCAGCAGAGGATATCTTCTTGAACTTCTCATTCATGACCGCACTAAATACAGCATTCAATGCCCTGCTAATGAAGTTAGCCGCCTTGATCTTAGTATCATCCCAATCGGCTGACGCTTCCTTTGGCTTGGTCCAGCCTATCCCTAAAACTTACCACACTTTTTATCTAATGATTGCAAGAAGGCTCTCATGCGTACTTTCTAGTATGCATAGTTATTGTCATCAAATAGAGGTATAATTAGAGACTATCTTCTATGCAGGACAAACAAGGGTCAATGGATCACACAACAAAGATTAACCCTAATCAGAGTGTGCTTGCTTTGATACCACTTGATAGGCCAAACTATATTGACCATTTCTGATGAATTAACCAATTAATTAGCCAAGTTAATTAATTAATCCGATTAATATGCAATACATTTGATAGCACAAAAAAATCACCAACTAAGTTAATATACAATAGAAAATAAACATGACACGATGATTTGTTTACGAATGGGGAAAACCTTTAAGGCAAAAACCCTACCGAGTGATTTTAAGGTCACTACTCCTGAGAATCCACTATTATCACAACAAACGGTTACAAGTAAAGGAATCCTAGTACCTTATACCAACCTACAGTTGAACCTTTACCCCAATACACAATTGAACTTGTTCTGTAGTGACAATCTCTCCTTTCAATGCACGGCTCCCAGTATGTAACTGACCAATCGATGCATAGATCCAAGTACATGATTAACCACCAACTTGAGAAGGATGTTAGCTGCAAAGTTCTTCAATTCATCAACAAGATGAAGATCACGAAACTCCTTGGTTACAAAATCCTATGGTGTACAAACGCAATAGTTTCTTCAAGAGAAAGATGAATTAGGGCAAATTCTATCTCTAGTCACAATTTGCTTAAACAGAACCTTTGCATCAAGTTTCATCCACTTAGACGGCCCTTAAAATAATCCTTATATATGTTTAGGATTGTGAGAAAAGAAAACCTAAACATATACACATGGATATGCGTGAAATCAGATTTGAAAAACTGAGTTTCGTAAATCTTGATAGATAGGTTATCTATCGAGTAGCTATTGAACATCGGACAAAAGCTGCCTTGCAAACCTCGATAGATACCATCTATCAAGGTAGCTGTCAAGCTTTAAAATCCAGGACTTCTTCACTTAATTCTTGGACAGATTTACATGGCTTTAACACTTGGACTTGAACTCTTATTCTTTGAAGTATCAAACACATCTTATATCTATTCAATTACAAGTAAAGTGCGTTTTGTCATAGGATTAGCCAATTCTAAATTACATATGTTCCTAACATGATTCACATATGTCCTAACAACAATCTCTGTTGTATTTGTATAAAATATAGATTTGTTTCAATTTCTTAGAGGCAAGTACATTGCTTTTTACAGTTCCGATCTAGTGAATTTAAGTGAGAGTGCCACTTACCAATACATATATATAAGATAAGAGTTGCACTGGCACTAAAATCTATAAGATAGGAGTTGTAAATGAAAACAGAGATAAGAATACTAGCAAATATATGCATTAGGCGATGACTCGTTCTGCTTTTATTCTACAGAGGGAATAGAAAAGAAACTGCAATTAATGAGAGGAAAAAAGGAATTAGATAAGGCCATATCATGCAACTTTAGTCTCTCTTGTATTTGTATAAAAGACAGATTCTCATCAATTTTTTAGGTGTAAAAAATTAGAAATTGATGGTTTTAAATTTCAAAAGAAACAACTAATATGTATATATTTTTTTATGGTTTTGAAGAAACTATATCTATAGAGCTGGAAAAAATCAAATAGAATGCCTAATAATTTTTCATCATAAATTGATTCATCAATAAATAAATATGAAATAAAATTTGCATAAAACTGTGATTTGGTAAAGATTTACAGCATTAATTCAATTGTTACACATACACAATCAAAGGAAATAAATATGTCATCCAAAAGAAAAAAAAAATCGTAAATACAAAATAAAATAACTTTAGAATAACCTTTTATAACTCATTATCTTTGTTCTTCTTAGTGAATTTTTGTAGGTAAACTTAAAATTTAAGATATTAAAGTATATTTTTATTCACATAGCTATTTTATGTTTCCGTAAAAATATTAATTGTTGAATTTAGTGTGTTAGTTTGTGTATATGCATATGTTAATGTTTATGGTGTTTTTATGCTTTTTTTTTTTTCAGATATGTCAGTGTTTATGTTTATGTTTGGGTGTGCATGTGGCCCTACCACTGGTATTGGATTTTCTTTTAAATTGAAAGCAAAAAGGCTGCTCAAATGATCATAACCTCGAGAATCATAGGCAATGCCACAATGGGAATGCTTTCAAGATGCGTTCAAGAGAGGAATATTCAATGCAATCTCTTCTCAACAGATTTCCTAATCATCTTCTTAGAAATGGTCCTAGGATTCAGCTTAAAAACAGCTTCCTTCTACCATTGACAAAGTAACAAAGTGATCAAATGTGATTAGTAAATAGTTCATAGCAATGTGGGTACCTCAAACTACATTTGGAAACTCCAAACTCTAGATCAGGATATCAATGTCATCTTTCCTACCCTGAAATCATTGAGAAGTCAAGCAAAGATTATTAGTCATGGGTACCCAGCTAGAACCATTACCATGGCTCCAACGATGTAAAAGATATCCACAATTTGAACTGATCTAATCTATCCATACTTATTACTTGTCCACGCTCCAATGACAATCCCTAAAACCGCGGTTATAATAATACAATTGCAATAGGTGCTATGTCATTTTGGAGCCATCTTTCATACATAGAATTAGCAAAATCATTAATTATGTAAAACATAGCCACAAGACTTGTCATACATAGAATTAGCGATAAAATGTTAAAATTTATATTTCACAATTGGATAATATTAATTTGGGGAAGAAAGCAAATGGAGAGAATACATTGAAAATTTTAGATAATAATAATATAATAAGGCCAACAGTGTGCTATTAGGAAATTTGAGGAACCAAAAGCACTCACTTAGCAAACTTTTCAAGTTAGTGCTTTTGGTCCCCAAGTTCAAGTTTTTGTGAGTTCAGTCTTATTTCTCAGAGATTTAATGCCTATAGTATATCCCTTCAAATTGAAGTTTATCATGTGAGCTTTCTAGTTGAAGTAAAATGTTAGTTCATATCATCATATGTTACAGGTAGGTGCGGTATTAATTAGCAATTTTTGGAATTGACCTTAAAGCTTTAATACACCTAAAATTTTGTGCTAAAGAATGTTAAATCATCCTTAAGATGATTTAAGGGTTTTCTTTGACGTAGATAGGACTAATGGTGGACATAAGAGAGAATAGAGGAGTCAGTATTAAAACCATATAACATGCTGGAAATGTCTATTATTTGTACCAATGGTTTGAATATTCATTCTGTTCGTTGAATACAAACAAAAGTTTTAAGATTTTTCTGAAAGTGTTCAAAATGAATAAATAACCACAACATGACTATGTCAATAACACATGCCAACTATCGACCTTGAACCATTGTAACAGTAACATTGTTAACAGAGCATTCTATTTGGCTGCGTTGAGAGGAATCTGTGTCTGATGCAACCTGCCTTTCAATGAAGGCTGGTTTCATTGGAAGAGGTGGATCAACAATCTCACTTCTAAGCATGGAAATAACATCAGATACTGTTGGCCGATCTTGAGCAAATTCTTGCACACACAACAGCCCAACTTGTATGCATCTTAAAATCTCTATTTCAAAGCAGGGCTCATATATCATCGCGTCTATTAATGATATAGCGTTGTCTGTGTTCCACAATTTCCATGCCTAGAAAAGTGAACACATGACAGAAATTATAACCAACAATAAAAAAAACTTATTAAAGAACAAAAAGCAATGATATTTAAAAATAAAAATAAAAATGAGGCAATGAAATGACTTACAAGTCCTAAAAGGCTTTGGGACTGCTCATCATTATAAAAGCTACTGTTTCTTCTTCCACTAACTATCTCTAGTAACAACACTCCAAAGCTAAAGACATCTGATTTCTCTGAAAATCGGCCTTCCATTGCATATTCAGGAGACATATAGCCACTAAATATTAACAACAAAACACATCCAAATCTTGTCATCTCAAATATTAGTATTAGTATCTAATTGAAATGATCAAGTCAAGAGTTACTTACTAAGTTCCAACGACCCTATTAGTATTGGCCTGGTCTTCATTACTTCCAAAAATCCTGGCCATACCAAAATCTGATATTTTTGGATTTAGCTCTTTATCCAACAATATGTTACTTGCCTTTAGATCTCTATGAATAATCCGTAATCTAGAATCCCTATGAAGGTAGAGTAGACCTCGGCCAATTCCTTCAATAATGTTGAAGCGTTTTTTCCAATCTAGCAGTCTTTCTTTGTGTGGATCTAAATAAATTAAACAAAAGAAACGTTAACAGGAGAAAGAAAGTGATGATTAAATCTACAAGGTGATGAACATGAACTTTGCAAAAGTTATTTTGGTGGAAGTCATCAGAAAGCTATTTCAAGTGAAGTCTGTCCAGAAAATTAAAATGTGTAAAATATTTTTGTAATAAAAAATGATACAAAAATTAACTAACCAAAGAGAAATGCATCAAGACTTTTGTTTGGCATGTATTCATATAACAACATCCTCTCTTCTCCTTCAACACAGCAGCCAAGGAGCCTAACAAGATTCCGGTGTTGGAGTTTAGAAATTACCACCACCTCATTCATAAATTCTTCTAACCCCTGTGCAGAGGTTCTGGAAAGTCTTTTTACTGCAATTTCTTGTCCATCTGACAGTTTTCCCTAAAAAAAAAAGGGTGTTCCTAATTTTGCTTGAGGTTTTCTAATTTTTTTTTTAGGGGTAAAAAATATAAAAAATTCAATAATTATTATATATAATTTTTTTTCCATTGTCTCATAATATCCTATTTCTGTCAATACAATTAAAAATATATATAAATATATTTTTGCAATAAAAAATAGTTCAAAATTAACTAACCAAGAGAAATGCATCAGACTTTGTTTGGCATGTATTCATATACAACATCCTCTCTCTCCTTACACACACAGACCAAGAAGCCTAACAATTGATTGTGTTGGAGTTTAGAAATTACCACCACCTCATTCATAAATTCTCTAACCCCTGTGCAGAGGTTCTGAAAGTTTTTTACTGCAATTTCTTGTCCATCTGACAGTTTCCTTTAAAAAAAAAAACCAAATCATTAACTATATATTCATTGAATTCGATAACACACACATGCATAACATTTATTTTGTTATACTCAGTTTACCCACATCATGGACAATCTCATTATTGTTTTTCTTCCCTATTTTTGCTATAGTTTTATTAATATTTAAATTCAGTCACATCATCCCTATCATTAATATTTATGTGTTCTCTCGTTTTCATTTTAAAAATTAAACATATAATATTTTACTTAAATTTAAATAATAAAATTGTCCTCATGAAACGTTGCAATGTATCAAAGGAAAAATGGAACACAAAAAACACATGCCAATTTAGAAACATTAAATTTTAAAAAAAGAATTGATAAGGATATTTAGCCAAAAATAACATAAACAAATTAATAGTTGTGGATATACTAACTTAAAGCATTTCGTTGTGTTCTAATAAGTATTACTGTTACTCAAAAAAAAAAAAAAAAAAAAAACCTTAAGCATGGGTCCATGACTAGTAAATCTTTAGAAGAGAACCATTACCCGCTACACGGGGGAATCCACCCTAACCAAGCTTGTTAGAGAGATTGAAGTTGTTTGTTGCACTCGCTAGCTTCTCAAAATTGAATAGTGGTAGTTCCTGGACTTCAACTTCATTCTTGTTGTCACTAGGAAAAGTTTTCTGTGATTTCCCTTTGTTGAACAACAAGAACCCCTTTTCTTTCTTTTTCCTTGCTGATTTACAGTACAGTTGTGAGTGATTATCCACCTCCACAGTAAGAAAGTGCAAATTGGAATAGAAACTGCTCCTATGATCGCAGTAATTGTGACAACTATTACACTAATTCAGAAATATAGTTAATTAAATATGGTTTTTTTTTCCGGTTTATTTACTTATTTATTTTGGTCAAGTAGATTGTATTTTACAAGGAATTCATTAGATTGGGGAGCTGAGGTGTTATGTGGGTTGGGTTGAAGTTGGAAAACAAAACAACTCCCAAGTTCTGAATAGGCAACACGAACGTTGAAATCAATTCCGGCGCTAGAGAATTTCTGTGCGTCAATTAATCTTCCTGTCCATGACAAACAACCAGTGCCAATATTTAATGCGTAAGCTGTACAAGAGCAATTCTGTAAGCACTGCTGTTTGCAATCAGGTTCAAGAACAGATGAGGAATCTGCAGAGTCTGGGACTTCATCATATTCAATGTCAGAAACCCATCCATTTTACCGATTTCACCACCGGTGGCAACCTCTTCACACTGCAACGGCGTGCTCCTCACACATCCACTAGTCCAATTCCCTCTATTCCATTCTTCTGTGTTATTTGGCTTAAACCCCAGTAAACAGCTGCAAATTGGCGAACTCTGTGAATTGCAGCTACCAAATGCCCCACACCACACTTACCATAAACATCACACTCACTCTGCAAAGCTTTCCACACGACCTCCCAATTGTTCTTGTCATAATTCCAAATTATGTCCTTTGTATTTCATTGCACATTGAGGGATAAATGTATCAAAGAATAGCTCCCATCAGAAAAATAGAAGAAATTGTTCCTTCTTCTTGATCATCGATGAGACTTAATCCGTTCAGAAGTCCTGAAAGCATAGATGGTATCCCAATAAAGAGCTGACCATTCCATGGACCACTCTGCGCCAATATGGGCTACCATCTTTCCAAATGAATACTTGAGGAAGACTAAGAGCTTGAATACTAACCGAGAAGCTTCCAATGGATGGACAGAAAGGCTTTTCCAGGAAGTGAACTGGACTTTGTTACTTGTTATCCGGTTAGTACTCATTTTCATCATGGACAAGAGAGTATCACAAGGACGTTGGAAACTCTGCCATATGATTGTCCCTGTAGTGTTTTGTTGCAAGACAAGGTTCCCTGAATGCAAAAGCTGGGCAGTTGATTTAGGAACAGAGGTTGTAACATTCTTGATCAAATTACCCCCTTTTGTCCATTTAGTAGCACCAGAAGTCCTACCACAGATATAGTAAGAACCCCAGAAGAATCATGGAGGGGTTTGTCTCTGTTAGCTACCCATGCAACAGCGAACACGGAAATATTGTTATACCATATTCCGAGGTAACGATTGGTAGAGCTTACGGGGCTGAAGAATCCCAGTTTGAAACTACTCCCATTGGAGATTATATAGTCAGGGTCTTTGATGGGTTGAGAAGATGTGATAGTCTCTGGCAGAAGCCGCAGAACCAGATTCTAAACAAATGCAACGAAGGATAAACAACAAATTATTCTTGCTAAGAAGTCCCATAACTTGTTCGGGACAGCAGAGTCTTATTCTTATAACAATTTGCAACTTTGGTTCGGTAGTTATCTGAGACACAGGCTACCCAAGTACCCATAATATTACTTTTAAAAGCCTTGCTTCATATAATTTTAAGGAAAAAACCAAAATTACAATAAACAATGATGTAGGTTTATCTGTCATTGTCTCAAGATTAGAAGTTGTACTGCAGATCAGAGAAAAACACACACACACACAGAAAACCTATCGAAAATCTTCTCCGACAATTAGTAATCAAAGCGGTTCGTTCGTTCCATGCAGTATTAAACATGGTTTATCTGTCATTGTCTCAAGATTAGAAGTTGTACAGAGGATTAGAGATTCAGAAAAAGAATTGGTCAACAGGCTAAACTACGTAAGTTGCTTTTATATATTGCTTTTCTGGGTTGTTTACTAGTGAAATTTTTTTCATTTAGTTCAGGATTTTATTGCCTTTGGCTTTGTCAAGCAAGGAATAAGTTGAAGTATTTTATTCTTACTAACAAGTCCCATAACTTGCAGAGTTATCTTTGGATTGTTAGTTATCTGCGACAGAGGCTGTCCTTCAAATAAATTAAATAATAAAAGAATAAAAATAATAATAATAATAAATAAATAAATAAAATCAGAGAACACCTATTAGATTCAGAGTTCTTCTGGGAAAATTAGTAATCAAAGGGGTTGATTCCCTGCAGTATTAAACAAGGTTTATCTGTCACTGTCACAAGATTTGAAGTTGTTTAACATTTTGATATGCGGATCAGAGATTCAGAATCAGAAATAGAATTGGACAATTGGGCAACTAGCCATATGTAAGATAATGTTGATATTTGAAATTGAACATTAGAACATGTACATTATGTGTTTGAAAAAATGTACACACACACACACACACATATATATATATATATATAAGAATTAGAAACCTTAATTGAAAATATCTAAAAAGTTGAAAAAATTTCAAGTGCATTTTCTCCAATCTAGCATTTAATAAATAAATAAACAATTTCCAAGTTTCATATTGTAACATCCCAAAATAAAGAACGTTTCAATAAAAAATTTAAAAACAGTCATTACCATAAATTTTAATCTTGTCAGGTACATAAAATATAATGAATGACATAATATAAAACTATAAACAAATTAGTTCTTTTTTTCTGCTTTTTGGGTAAATATGGACAAATTTTTTCCCAGAAGTAAAAGAGGGACTAGGGCCACTAGGGAACCAAACCTGAAGCCCATTAACATCAATAAGAACCCAATACAAAATAGAGTTCCCAAGTTATACAAAGATAGGCCCAACATGTGCTCAAGTGAACCAGTCTGAGCACAAGATGGGCTTGATAATGGCATAGATTACAACTTTGGCATTACATTCAAAGAGAACAGATTTGCATCCGTGATTAGCAACAATGGTCAATGGAGACCGCTAGTAAAGGCTGCCTTAGCTTCAGCTTGAGCAGGGGAAGATGCGAAAATCTTTTCAGTGACTCTTTTATTAGGCACCTAGATGATGACATCTTCAGATGGGTTTGGTGGAACTTGGATTTTATGAATGGGATTGGCCGTGGAGTGAATTTTTTTGGAAGAGAATAATTGTTCCATTGCTTTGAAGCAAGGAGAAGGAGGATGAGGCCTGTTACTTGGTTGATTTTAACTGTGAAGTGAAGTTGAGGATTTTAGGGACCCGTGAAACAGTCAATATATTAGTATTTGAGCCTGATCCAATGAGGCGGCAAAGACTGTTGTTAAGCAATGGAATAGAGTTTGTGAATTCCTTTCTAGATGGGAGAAGCTGTTTCTTCAATTTTGAAGATTGGAATGGGATACCACTAAAGATATTTGGATTTGAGAATATGAACCCATGTCTTACTCTGCAATAGAAGCTACTGATGACTGATAAGCCAACTTAGAGATCAAGGCTTTCTTTAGATCATCAGTTCTTCTGAGCTGAATAGCTTCAGCTGATTTAGGTTTACAAAGTGAAGACCATGCTCATAGGTGCTATCTTAAAGGCTGAAACCCAGAAAAAATCACGGAGTATGTTTTCTCTTTTGTGTAAGATATTCTACCGAACTAATATGAAAGTTCAATTGCTATTGGTAGGTGCCATATTAATTAGCAATTTTGTGTCAAAGAGAGGTAAATCATAAGTGTTCCAAGAAGAGAATATGGTTTAATGGCTTACTTCTTCATAGATTGGACTAATATTGGAAATCAAAGAGGGAACAAAGGAATCTGTATTAAGTATTAACACCATATAAGATTCTTCCGAAAGTGTCCAAAATGAATATGTAAACACACAATAGTGTCTATTATTTGTACCAATGGTTTTGAATATTCATTCACATTGATGAATATTAGCAAAATGTTTATGATTCTTATGAAAGTATTCAAAATGAATACACAACAAGAACATGATTATGTCGACAATACATGCTAGCTATCGACCGTGAATCATTGTAACAGTAACATTGTTAATAGAGCATTTTGTTTGGCTCAGTTGAGTGGAATCTATAATCTGCCTTTCAGTGAATGTTGGTTTCTTTAGATGAGGCATATCAACAATCTCACTTTTAAGTATGGAAACAACAGTGAATACAGTTGGCCTATCTCGAGCAAATTCTTGCACACACAATAGCCCAACTTGTATGCATCTCAAAATTTCCATTTGAAAGCTGGGTTCAAATATCATTGGGTCTATTAATGTTATAGTGTTGTATGCATTAATTCCACAATTTCCGTGCTTTGAAAAATGAAAACAAGAACATAACTATTACTATCAATACCAAAACTTATTAAAGAACTAAAGGCAGTTGAGGTTTTAAAAAAATGAGGCAATAAGATGACTTACAAGTCCTAAAAGGCTCAGGGACTGCTCATCATTTTAAAAGCTAGTGTTTCTTTTTTCACTGACTATCTCTAGAAACAACACTCCAAAACTAAAGACATCTAATTTCTCTGAAAATTGCACTTCCATTGCATATTTAGGAGACATGTAGCCACTAAATTTCAACAATAAAAAAAAAAAAAAAAATCCAAGTCATGTCATCTCAAATTTTTGTATTAGTAGCTAAATTGAAATAGCCAAACAAAAAGGTACACTTACTAAGTTCCGACAATCCTATTAGTATTGGCCTAGTCTTCTTTACTTCAAAAAATCCAGGCCACAGTGGTGACTCAAGGAATTTTTTTAGGGTGTTCCTTAAAAAGTATAAATTAAACAATCTAATAATTTGGTATATTGTTGTTTCATTAATTATAAAATTATTAATTGTTGTTTAGCCTAACATAATTTAATTTGTTTGTCTTTTATAATATATTGGTTAATTAAATTATTGTTTATTGGTTGCACTAGCACATATTCCACGTGCATTTACTTCCCCCAATTCAAATATCTCACCCAGCCCCATGTGCCCATCCACCCCTCACTCCACTCAACAAACAAGCCTCATGCCCCCAATAAAAAGTTTTCAATTTCTATTAAATAAATTGTTTCCAAATAAATTCTTAATAAACCGTCAACAAGGATTGAACAGAGAAATAAATGCACATATAGAAGAAGAAAAAATATTCATTATTGCACTATGTACACAACACAACACTACAATTCACTAACTTTATTATATCTCAACTCCCAGTTCATTTCAAAGTTTCAAACAAACTCAATTTTTACTTTAAAAAAAAAAAGACACTAACAGACAAACATAACAATTTACCATTAAAAAAAATTGCTATTCATATAAGCACAAAAAGACAAAAAATAAGAAGACAAAAATCAACTCATTCAGCATAAGACGTGGGAGGATATCCATCCACCACTAGACACTTCTAGTATCTTCTTTAAGTCATTGTTTAAGTCTCTTAAAAAGTGAAAGAACTCTCTCTCTCTCTCTATCTGTCTTTGTATCAGACAGTTTAAGCTTTTTCTTTTTGGTGCTCGTTGCTCACTTGCTCATGAGAGAGAGAGAGAGAGAGAGATACTAGATTTGGTGCGTTTGGGCTAGGGGTGGGGCTGGCAGCTCTGCTGCTACCATGCCACTGTTGCCTCTCTCTTCACTGCTTTACTTCAACCATCAGCCGTTGAGTCTCTTGGTTAGGCTTAGAGTTAGGGTTTTATTTGTTTGTTTATGTGTGTGTGTGTGTGTGTGTGTGTGTGTGTGTGTGTGTGTGTGTTTTTTAATCTTTGATGGAATGAGAGATTAGTTTTGTTTTAAATTTTTGAGAGGTCATACTATTTTTTTTTTTTTTGGATAAAATTTGGTTGATTGGGTTAAATTTTCTTTAGTTTTACAATTTTGTGATTTATGTTGTTGTGCTAAATTTTTTGGGCTTGCTAAATTTTCTTTTATAGTTTAGATTCATAAATTCTTTTTATGGCCTTTTAAAGTGCCAGTAATATTGTTGGGCTTTTTTGTGGGCTTGCCTTGTTACAACTTTTTTTTTTTTTTTTTTGCTTGAAAGTAGAACAAATAATTTTATTTTTTATTTTATTTTTTTTGGAGGGTGTTCCTAATTTTGCTTGAGAGTATTTCTAATTTTTTTTTTAGGGGTAAACAAATAAAAAATTCAATAATTATTATATATAATTTTTTTCCATTGTCTCATAATATCCTATTTCTGTCAATACAATTAAAAATATATATAACATATATTTTTGCAATAGAAAAATAGTTTCAAAATTAACTAACCGAAGAGAAATGCATCCAGACATTTGTTTGGCATGTATTCATATATCAACATTCTCTCTTCTCCTTTGACACAACAACCAAGAAGCCTAACAAATTTTGATGTTGGAGTTTAGAAATTACCACCACCTCATTCATAAATTCCTCTAACCCCTGTGCAGAGGTTCTAGAAAGTTTTTTTTTTTTTTTTATTGTAATTTCTTATCCATCTGACAGTGTTCCTTGTAAACAAAACTTAAATCATTAACTATATATTCATTGAATTCGATAACACACACATGCATAACATTTATTATTGTTATACTCTAGTTTACCCACATCATGGACAATCTCATTATTGTTTTTCTTCCCTATTTTTGCTATAGTTTTATTAATATTTAAATTCAGTCACATCATCCCTATCATTAAATTATTTATGTGTTCTCTCGTTTTCATTTTAAAAATTAAACATATAATATTTTACTTAAATTTAAATAATAAAATTGTCCTCATGAAACGTTGCAATGTATCAAAGGAAAAATGGAACACAAAAAACACATGCCAATTTAGAAACATTAAATTTTAAAAAGAATTGATAAGGATATTTAGCCAAAAATAACATAAACAAATTAATAGTTGTGGATATACTAACTTAAAGCATTTCGTGTGTGTTCTAATAAGTATTACTGTTTACTCAAAAAAAAAAAAAAAAAAAACCTTAAGCATGGGTCCATGACTAGTAAATCTTTAGAAGAGCAACCATTACCCGCTACACGGGGTGAATCCACCCTAACCAAGCTTGTTAGAGAGATTGAAGTTGTTTGTTGCACTCGCTAGCTTCTCAAAATTGAATAGTGGTAGTTCCTGGACTTCAACTTCATTCTTGTTGTCACTAGGAAAAGTTTTCTGTGATTTCCCTTTGTTGAACAACAAGAACCCCTTTTCTTTCTTTTTCCTTGCTGATTTACAGTACAGTTGTGAGTGATTATCCACCTCCACAGTAAGAAAGTGCAAATTGGAATAGAAACTGCTCCTATGATCGCAGTAATTGTGACAACTATTACACTAATTCAGAAATATAGTTAATTAAATATGGTTTTTTTTCCGGTTTATTTACTTATTTATTTTGGTCAAGTAGATTGTATTTTACAAGGAATTCATTAGATTGGGGAGCTGAGGTGTTATGTGGGTTGGGTTGAAGTTGGAAAACAAAACAACTCGCCAAGTTCTGAATAGGCAACACGAACGTTGAAATCAATTCCGGCGCTAGAGAATTTCTGTGCGTCAATTAATCTTCCTGTCCATGACAAACAACCAGTGCCAATATTTAATGCGTAAGCTGTACAAGAGCAATTCTGTAAGCACTGCTGTTTGCAATCAGGTTCAAGAACAGATGAGGAATCTGCAGAGTCTGGGATATTCATCATATTCAATGTCAGAAACCCATCCATTTTACCGATTTCACCACCGGTGGCAACCCTTTCACACTGCAACGGCGTGCTCCTCACACATCCACTAGTCCAATTCCCTCTATTCCATTCTTCTGTGTTATTTGGCTTAAACCCCAGTAAACAGCTGCAAATTGGCGAACTCTGTGAATTGCAGCTACCAAATGCCCCACACCACACTTACCATAAACATCACACTCACTCTGCAAAGCTTTCCACACGACCTCCCAATTGTTCTTGTCATAATTCCAAATTATGTCCTTTGTATTTCATTGCACATTGAGGGATAAATGTATCAAAGAATAGCTCCCATCAGAAAACATAGAAGAAATTGTTCCTTCTTCTTGATCATCGATGAGACTTAATCCGTTCAGAAGTCCTGAAAGCATAGATGGTATCCCAATAAAGAGCTGACCATTCCATGGACCACTCTGCGCCAATATGGGCTACCATCTTTCCAAATGAATACTTGAGGAAGACTAAGAGCTTGAATACTAACCGAGAAGCTTCCAATGGATGGATCAGAAAGGCTTTTCCAGGAAGTGAACTGGACTTTGTTACTTGTTATCCGGTTAGTACTCATTTTCATCATGGACAAGAGAGTATCACAAGGACGTTGGAAACTCTGCCATATGATTGTCCCTGTAGTGTTTTGTTGCAAGACAAGGTTCCCTGAATGCAAAAGCTGGGCAGTTGATTTAGGAACAGAGGTTGTAACATTCATTGATCAAATTACCCCCTTTTGTCCATTTAGTAGCACCAGAAGTCCTACCACAGATATAGTAAGAACCCCAGAAGAATCATGGAGGGGTTTGTCTCTGTTAGCTACCCATGCAACAGCGAACACGGAAATATTGTTATACCATATTCCGAGGTAACGATTGGTAGAGCTTACGGGGCTGAAGAATCCCAGTTTGAAACTACTCCCATTGGAGATTATATAGTCAGGGTCTTTGATGGGTTGAGAAGATGTGATAGTCTCTGGCAGAAGCCGCAGAACCAGATTCTAAACAAATGCAACGAAGGATAAACAACAAATTATTCTTGCTAAGAAGTCCCATAACTTGTTCGGGACAGCAGAGTCTTATTCTTATAACAATTTGCAACTTTGGTTCGGTAGTTATCTGAGACACAGGCTACCCAAGTACCCATAATATTACTTTTAAAAGCCTTGCTTCATATAATTTTAAGGAAAAAACCAAAATTACAATAAACAATGATGTAGGTTTATCTGTCATTGTCTCAAGATTAGAAGTTGTACTGCAGATCAGAGACACACACACACACACACACACACACAGAAAACACCTATCGAAAATCTTCTCCGACAATTAGTAATCAAAGCGGTTCGTTCGTTCCATGCAGTATTAAACATGGTTTATCTGTCATTGTCTCAAGATTAGAAGTTGTACAGAGGATTAGAGATTCAGAAAAAGAATTGGTCAACAGGCTAAACTACGTAAGTTGCTTTTATATATTGCTTTTCTGGGTTGTTTACTAGTGAAATTTTTTTCATTTAGTTCAGGTATTTTATTGCCTTTGGCTTTGTCAAGCAAGGAATAAGTTGAAGTATTTTATTCTTACTAACAAGTCCCATAACTTGTTCAGAGTTATCTTTGGATTGTTAGTTATCTGCGACAGAGGCTGTCAGCTACCCAAGTATCCATAACTTATAAAAGCCTTCAAATAATTTTAAAAGAATAAAAAAATAATAATAATAATAAATAAAAAACATAAAATCAGAGAACACCTATTAGATTCAGAGTTCTTCTGGGAAAATTAGTAATCAAAGGGGTTGATTCCCTGCAGTATTAAACAAGGTTTATCTGTCACTGTCACAAGATTTGAAGTTGTTTAACCATTTTGATATGCGGATCAGAGATTCAGAATCAGAAATAGAATTGGACAATTGGGCAACTAGCCATATGTAAGATAATGTTGATATTTGAAATTGAACATTAGAACATGTACATTATGTGTTTGAAAAAATGTACACACACACACACACACACACACACACATATATATATATATATATAAGAATTAGAAACCTTAATTGAAAATATCTAATAAAGTTGAAAAAATTTCAAGTGCATTTTCTCCAATCTAGCATTTAATAAATAAATAAACAATTTCCAAGTTTCATATTGTAACATCCCAAAATAAAGAACGTTTCAATAAAAAATTTAAAAACAGTCATTACCATAAATTTTAATCTTGTCAGGTACATAAAATTATGATGAATGACATAATATAAAACTATAAACAAATTAGTTCTTTTTTTCTGCTTTTTGGGTAAATATGGACAAATTTTTTCCCAGAAGTAAAAGAGGGACTAGGGCCACTAGGGGAACCAAACCTGAAGCCCATTAACATCAATAAGAACCCAATACAAAATAGAGTTCCCAAGTTATACAAAGATAGGCCCAACATGTGCTCAAGTGAACCAGTCTGAGCACAAGATGGGCTTGATAATGGCATAGATTACAACTTTGGCATTACATTCAAAGAGAACAGATTTGCATCCGTGATTAGCAACAATGGTCAATGGAGACCGCTAGTAAAGGCTGCCTTAGCTTCAGCTTGAGCAGGGGAAGATGCGAAAATCTTTTCAGTGACTCTTTTATTAGGCACCCAGATGATGACATCTTCAGATGGGTTTGGTGGAACTTGGATTTTATGAATGGGATTGGCTGTGGAGTGAATTTTTTTGGAAAGAGAATAATTGTTCCATTGCTTTGAAGCAAGGTGAAGGAGGATGAGGCCTGTTACTTGGTTGATTTTAACTGTGAAGTGAAGTTGAGGATTTTAGGGACCCGTGAAACAGTCAATATATTAGTATTTGAGCCTGATCCAATGAGGCGGCAAAGACTGTTGTTAAGCAATGGAATAGAGTTTGTGAATTCCTTTCTAGATGGGAGAAGCTGTTTCTTCAATTTTGAAGATTGGAATGGGATACCACTAAAGATATTTGGATTTGAGAATATGAACCCATGTCTTACTCTGCAATAGAAGCTACTGATGACTGATAAGCCCAACTTAGAGATCAAGGCTTTCTTTAGATCATCAGTTCTTCTGAGCTGAATAGCTTCAGCTGATTTAGGTTTACAAAGTGAAGACCATGCTCATAGGTGCCTATCTTAAAGGCTGAAACCCAGAAAAAATCACGGAGTATGTTTTCTCTTTTGTGTAAGATATTCTACCGAACTAATATGAAAGTTCAATTGCTATTGGTAGGTGCCATATTAATTAGCAATTTTGTGTCAAAGAGAGGTAAATCATAAGTGTTCCAAGAAGAGAATATGGTTTAATGGCTTACTTCTTCATAGATTGGACTAATATTGGAAATCAAAGAGGGAACAAAGGAATCTGTATTAAGTATTAACACCATATAAGATTCTTCCGAAAGTGTCCAAATGAATATGTAAACACACCATGACTATGTCAATAACATATTCTAACTATCTACCTTGTACAAAAGTAACATTGTTAACAGAGAATTTTCTTTGGCTGCTTTGAGTGGACTCTCTGTCTAAGGCAATCTGCCTTTCTGTAAATGCCGGCTGCTTTGGACAAGGAAGATCAACAATCTCACTTTTAAGCATGGAAATAACAACGGATACAGTTGGCCTATCTTTGGCAAATTCTTGCACACACAACAGGCCAACATGTATGGATCTCAAAATTTCTGTTTCAAAGCATGGTTTAGATATCATTGGGTCTATAAAGGCTACAATGTTGTCTGCATTCCACAATTTCCATGCCTGGAAACATAAAAAGAAGATTGAAATTCTTAGCATCAATAATAAAACTTATAAGAAAAAAGCCTTGGAGGTTTCAAAAATAATGCCTATGAGATTAGGATGACTTACATGTCCTAAAAGGTTTATGGACTGCTCATCATGATAAAAGCTAGTGTTTCTTCTTCCACTAATTATCTCTAGTAACATCACCCCAAAGCTAAAGACATCCGACTTCTCTGAAAATCGTCCATCCATTGCATATTCAGGAGACATATAGCCACTAAATTTCAACAACAAAACACAATAAAATCTTGTCATCTCAAATATTAGTATTAGTACCTAATTGAATTGGGCAAACCAAAAGGTACTTACTAAGTTCCGACGACCCTATTAGTGTTGGCTTGGTCTTCATTACTTCCAAAAATTCGGGCCATACCAAAATTTGATATTTTTGGATTTAGCTCTTTATCCAACAAGATGTTACTTGCCTTTAGATCTCTATGAATAATCCTTAATCTAGAATCTCTATGAAGGTAGAGTAGACCTCGACCAATTCCTCCAATAACGTTGAAGCGTTTTCTCCAATCTAGCACATTTTTTTTGTGTGGATCTAATGGGGGAAAAAAAGGAGAGAAGAAGAAGAAGAAAAAGATAGAGAGAAAGAAAGTTAGGATTAAACTTACAAGGTGAATGAACATTAAGTTTGCATAAGAAGTTCATTTGGTGGAAGTCAACAGAAATCTGTTTGAAATGAAGTACACTACAAAGAATAATGTTCCATTGTCTCATAATATACTATTTCTATCCGCAACTAAAAAATGTTATCAAACTTAACTAAGCGAAGAGAAATGCATTCAAACTTTTGTTTGGCATGTATTTATAGATCAACATCCTCTCTTTTCCTTCGACACAACAGCCAAGGAGCCTAACAAGATTCCGATGTTGGAGCTTAGAAATTACTATGACCTCATTCTTAAATTCTTGCAACCCTTGTCCAAAGGTTTTGGAAAGTCTTTTAACTGCAATTTCTTGGCCATCTGACAATTTTCCCTACAAAAAAAAACATCAAATCATCAACTAGATATCCAAATTATCAGACAAGAAACCTCTGGATGAGCAACCATTACCCAGTATACGGGACCAAATCCACCCTGCCCAAGCTTGTTAGATTGCTGGAAATTATTTGTTGCACTCGCCAGCTTCTCAGAATTGTATAGCGGTAGCTCCTAGACTTGAACTTGGTTCAGGTTGTCTCCAAACACATTCTCAGTAGGAACTCTTTGATGTGCTTCCCCTCTGTTGAACAACAAGATCCCCTCTTCTTTCTTTTTCCTTGCTGATTTTCACCACAGTTGTAAGTAATATCTAATAAACAACAACTTTTCTTAGTCCATTGTGTTAATTTTAGTCAGAATATTACCTTTTTGTTTAGCCATCTTTCTCCACAAGAAGTAAGTGCATATTGAAATGGAAACTGTTCCTATGGTCACTGTGATTGTGACAATTTTTATCACATGTCCCTCTGTATCTGCTTTTTTTTTTCAAGAATCTGTCCCCCTGTATCTGTAAATCAGGGAAAAAAAAAGTATTACACTAATTCAAACTGTTACGTGGCTTGAAGCCTTGAAATAAGATCCGTGTACAACACATGAATAAATTAGTTAAGAACTCAACTTCCACCTGGATTCTGAGAGTGCGCACCAAGGCAATTGTGCACTGAGTTATTTATTGGTCTACTCTATTAGTTCTTATATGCGGCATAACATATTCAATATATATAGGATTGGGTTCAAGTTATACTTGATGTATTTTTAAGAAATATTATACAACGTAATAACTCTTTTTTAGATTAATAATTTGAAAATCTCATTGTTCAATTACAAATTCTCTATGTTCTTAACATTTATGTCGAATTTCAAGTATGATATTATTTACTATTTGATCAATAAACTCATCTTTAATAAGGACAAGGAAGATCAACAATCTCACTTTTAAGCATGGAAATAACAACGGATACAGTTGGCCTATCTTTGGCAAATTCTTGCACACACAACAGGCCAACATGTATGGATCTCAAAATTTCTGTTTCAAAGCATGGTTTAGATATCATTGGGTCTATAAAGGCTACAATGTTGTCTGCATTCCACAATTTCCATGCCTGGAAACATAAAAAGAAGATTGAAATTCTTAGCATCAATAATAAAACTTATAAGAAAAAAGCCTTGGAGGTTTCAAAAATAATGCCTATGAGATTAGGATGACTTACATGTCCTAAAAGGTTCATGGACTGCTCATCATGATAAAAGCTAGTGTTTCTTCTTCCACTAATTATCTCTAGTAACATCACCCCAAAGCTAAAGACATCCGACTTCTCTGAAAATCGTCCATCCATTGCATATTCAGGAGACATATAGCCACTAAATTTCAACAACAAAACACAATAAAATCTTGTCATCTCAAATATTAGTATTAGTACCTAATTGAATTGGGCAAACCAAAAGGTACTTACTAAGTTCCGACGACCCTATTAGTGTTGGCTTGGTCTTCATTACTTCCAAAAATTCGGGCCATACCAAAATTTTATATTTTTGGATTTAGCTCTTTATCCAACAAGATGTTACTTGCCTTTAGATCTCTATGAATAATCCTTAATCTAGAATCTCTATGAAGGTAGAGTAGACCTCGACCAATTCCTCCAATAACGTTGAAGCGTTTTCTCCAATCTAGCACATTTTTTTTGTGTGGATCTAATGGGGGAAAAAAAGGAGAGAAGAAGAAGAAGAAAAAGATAGAGAGAAAGAAAGTTAGGATTAAACTTACAAGGTGAATGAACATTAAGTTTGCATAAGAAGTTCATTTGGTGGAAGTCAACAGAAATCTGTTTGAAATGAAGTACACTACAAAGAATAATGTTCCATTGTCTCATAATATACTATTTCTATCCGCAACTAAAAAATGTTATCAAACTTAACTAAGCGAAGAGAAATGCATTCAAACTTTTGTTTGGCATGTATTTATAGATCAACATCCTCTCTTTTCCTTCGACACAACAGCCAAGGAGCCTAACAAGATTCCGATGTTGGAGCTTAGAAATTACTATGACCTCATTCTTAAATTCTTGCAACCCTTGTCCAAAGGTTTTGGAAAGTCTTTTAACTGCAATTTCTTGGCCATCTGACAATTTTCCCTACAAAAAAAAAAAACATCAAATCATTAACTAGATATCCAAATTATCAGACAAGAAACCTCTGGATGAGCAACCATTACCCAGTATACGGGACCAAATCCACCCTGCCCAAGCTTGTTAGATTGCTGGAAATTATTTGTTGCACTCGCCAGCTTCTCAGAATTGTATAGCGGTAGCTCCTAGACTTGAACTTGGTTCAGGTTGTCTCCAAACACATTCTCAGTAGGAACTCTTTGATGTGCTTCCCCTCTGTTGAACAACAAGATCCCCTCTTCTTTCTTTTTCCTTGCTGATTTTCACCACAGTTGTAAGTAATATCTAATAAACAACAACTTTTCTTAGTCCATTGTGTTAATTTTAGTCAGAATATTACCTTTTTGTTTAGCCATCTTTCTCCACAAGAAGTAAGTGCATATTGAAATGGAAACTGTTCCTATGGTCACTGTGATTGTGACAATTTTTATCACATGTCCCTCTGTATCTGCTTTTTTTTTTCAAGAATCTGTCCCCCTGTATCTGTAAATCAGGGAAAAAAAAAGTATTACACTAATTCAAACTGTTACGTGGCTTGAAGCCTTGAAATAAGATCCGTGTACAACACATGAATAAATTAGTTAAGAACTCAACTTCCACCTGGATTCTGAGAGTGCGCACCAAGGCAATTGTGCACTGAGTTATTTATTGGTCTACTCTATTAGTTCTTATATGCGGCATAACATATTCAATATATATAGGATTGGGTTCAAGTTATACTTGATGTATTTTTAAGAAATATTATACAACGTAATAACTCTTTTTTAGATTAATAATTTGAAAATCTCATTGTTCAATTACAAATTCTCTATGTTCTTAACATTTATGTCGAATTTCAAGTATGATATTATTTACTATTTGATCAATAAACTCATCTTTAATACATAATTTTAAACTAAAAAAATTTACATTTCAAATATTTAATTAATGACATAGTTATTGATCTTTGATATCAAAGTTTGTGAACATGGAGAGTATATGAAGATAATATAATTAAACGATGAATTTGTCAAAATTCACACCCAATAAAAAAATATTAAGTAGTGTAACATTGCTTAAAGTTATACTAGGTAATAGGGTTGTAAATGAACCAAGCCGATCATGAACAACTCGAACTTGACTCAATAATATGCTCGTTCATATTTATTTGTTTATAAATAAGCTAGGCTTGAGCTTTAGTTTTAGGCTCATTTAATAAACAAGCCGAGTGTAAACAAAGAAATTTGTTCACGAACAAGCTCATGGGCTATTAGGCTTGATACAAAACAATTTAAGAATAGACTCATTTATAAGTTTATATATGTTAGCTAAATATATTCATTACACCTGTCTTACTAATGACGTGGCCAACATGGGACCACTACACATTACCTTAATTTTTTCATTTCCTCTAAACTGACCAAGAACCACTTTAGATTATAATTACATTTAAAAATTAATTAATTAATTAAGTGGGCCACATATGATCCTTCCCTATCAATCATCTAAAGTAAAGTTATGAATCATGTAAGTATTTTCTCATTCATAATGTTTATCAAAAATTTTCTCATTCATAATAGTTACAAACAAGTATTTTTCTAGTTCTTCTCCATCTAACTTGAATGTAAAAATTGTATTTTGAACAATTGTTGTAAACTTTTAATTTGAATAATGACTAACCATAAGTAGGACATGATGCATGATAAAATTAGTATACTATTTTGTTTTTCTTTTTTCATGATTTTAAAGATTTAACCCTTGATAATGTAATTTTTTAAGATCTCAAGCTCAAAAGCTTGACCTAAGCTCGAGTTTGAGCTTGATATTAAGCTTGAGCTTAGCTTAACTAATTATTAAAGTAAAGCTAAGCCAAGTTCAAGCTTTTTGGCTTTCTCACGAGCTCAAGCTCAAACACTATTTTTAGGCTTGTCACGAGCTCAAGCCAAGCTTGAGCTTTTGACTTTTCCTAACAAGCAAAGCTTGAACATGCACTACTTAACAAAGTTCGGCTCGTTTACAACCCTACCTGGTGATCTACTCTCTTAATTTTTTCTTTTAAAAAAGAGAGATCAATGAACATAATTTTGATCTTTTGCAAACTATATTTTTTTAGTGAAAATTTCCTCTTGATGTTGCCCATGGACGAAGGCAAAGGGCTAAATCACTTCAATTAATTGTAGCATTACATGGGTTAAATCTTGCATAGGGCCAAACTTATTGTAAGGTTGAAATTTATCAACTATCTTGTTGGCTTTATTCCATGCCAATTTGCTTGTAATTTATCACTTAGTAACCCTGTATTTAGGTGAGATTCATGTAAGGGTAGTGTGTGAAGAGAGTGTAAAGAATTGTTCATCTTTATGCAAAGAAGTAGAGACTCGCGGCTAGGACTTGCGACTGACTCACGGCTTGCAAGCCGCTAAATGCTGTGCACATGAAAAGCATGCGGGAAGGTGAAGGGTCACACCAGCTGTCGCACTACAGGACAAAAGTCCCAGGCTAGCTAGGCCGTTACCTCGCGACTTGGACAAGCTGCGAGGCCAAGCACTAACTTACCCTGTTTAGCAAAAACTGACTCTTCGTATTCTAAACACACACCACTATATATAGACCTTTATACCCGCGAAATAAAGAGAGTTTCTAGAGAGAAGTTTGTGAGAAAAACAAGATTGCCTCATCCCCAATCTTCACTAAGAGACTCTACAAATTCCTGTACTCTCTTCCTCTCCATTAATACATCCTTGAGAGGTTATTGACCAAATCCTTTTCTCATCACACCCTTGTCTATGAGAAGGTACATTTGGTGCTAAGGGAAGCAGTTTGGAAGGGACCAATGACTATTGGTTAATGCTACGGTGTATAGTGGAATCCAGTAAGCTAAAGAAGAAATAGGTTCGGCGCAACTTCGTTGGAGCAAGAAGCTTGGAGGGCTTAGGTACACTAGATAGATTAGGCTTGGAGGGTATTCTGCTGTTCATGTATCCCAACTACATTCTTTAGTGGATTATTTACCACTTGGAGGGCGGCGGAGAGGTTTTACACCGAGGGCTTCGGTTTCCTCTTTGATAAAATATCGCGTGTTGTCCTTGTGTTTGCATCTCTCTTCCTTTATCTTTACCTTTTATTTTCTACTGTGGATGTGATTATAATTGGCTTAGATTGTTTATCAATTATGTGTTTGGCTTACGTTCATGTTCCGTACATTAATTGTTTGATAATAAGCTTGAATTGATAATTTGTAATTTGGGGTCTAAACATTCAAGGGTGTTTTATACACATATTGAACTTTCACTTATGAATAGAACACAGCCTTGAAAACTAACTTGTAAGGGATAGGTGTCTAATAGTTTATATACACATGGTTAAACTTACAATTAAGCTATGTAGGATACTAGAATCATAACAACCACCACACTTCACAGCTGACATCCACAACAGCTTACTCTATATATATACTAGTAGCCAAATGGTAGCCCTATCTCTTTTCTAACGGCTCCACTCACCTATCAATTATTCAATGACTTAGTAAGACATTTTAATCTACCCTTTAGGTAACCCTCTTTGAGATTCTACCACAAAGCCGTAACTCATTTGATCCCATACTTAATGAGTTATGTTTAGTTACTTGACGTGATGGTTGGCTCTGATACCAAATAACATAAGCAAATGGATAGAACTCACACTTGAAAGCTAACTTAGAAGGGGAGGGTGCCCAATAACTTATATACACACGGTAAAACTTACACTTAATCCATATGAAACACTATCATAACACAAATCTTGTACACCCTGATCATAGATCAGCCCTACCCAAAACCAAACAACAACCCAGGTCAACCCATCCCAAAACCAAACAACAACACAAATAACAGATCTCTCTCTCTCTCTCTCTCTCTCTCTCGCACTACTCGGTATCTCCCACTCTAAGAGAAATGGCGAATGTTTGTAAGTTGTGAGTGTAAATCTCTTTATTATAAACTAGTCACAAACTCACGCGATGTGTGGTAATATACGATTATTTTGAGATGTGATATAATATATAATTTGTTCTCTAAATTTTATTGTAGATAATTTGTTCTCTCTAAAAATTAAACAATTTATAAAAGTAGTTTCTATCTCTCTATTTTTACAAATATGTAATTTTATCATTTTTGGAATTTTTGAGTGATATTATTGTTTTTTAAGTGGTTCATATTTTCTAACTATTATTATGTTGCATTAGATTTCCTAATTTCTTTTGGCAGAAATAAATTTTTTAAGTTTTAAATTTAGCATTCAAATTATCATTCATTTAAGGAGATTATCATAATAATTAAAACTTATCACATAATTACAATTGATATTACTCAAATAATAGATAGGCACATTCAAATACGTGTCCATGTAGATTATATTTGATATAAATTTTTTCATTTCCTCTAAACTGACCAAGAACCACTTTAGATTATAATTACATTTAAAAATTAATTAATTAATTAAGTGGGCCACATATGATCCTTCCCTATCAATCATCTAAAGTAAAGTTATGAATCATGTAAGTATTTTCTCATTCATAATGTTTATCAAAAATTTTCTCATTCATAATAGTTACAAACAAGTATTTTTCTAGTTCTTCTCCATCTAACTTGAATGTAAAAATTGTATTTTGAACAATTGTTGTAAACTTTTAATTTGAATAATGACTAACCATAAGTAGGACATGATGCATGATAAAATTAGTATACTATTTTGTTTTTCTTTTTTCATGATTTTAAAGATTTAACCCTTGATAATGTAATTTTTTAAGATCTCAAGCTCAAAAGCTTGACCTAAGCTCGAGTTTGAGCTTGATATTAAGCTTGAGCTTAGCTTAACTAATTATTAAAGTAAAGCTAAGCCAAGTTCAAGCTTTTTGGCTTTCTCACGAGCTCAAGCTCAAACACTATTTTTAGGCTTGTCACGAGCTCAAGCCAAGCTTGAGCTTTTGACTTTTCCTAACAAGCAAAGCTTGAACATGCACTACTTAACAAAGTTCGGCTCGTTTACAACCCTACCTGGTGATCTACTCTCTTAATTTTTTCTTTTAAAAAAGAGAGATCAATGAACATAATTTTGATCTTTTGCAAACTATATTTTTTTAGTGAAAATTTCCTCTTGATGTTGCCCATGGACGAAGGCAAAGGGCTAAATCACTTCAATTAATTGTAGCATTACATGGGTTAAATCTTGCATAGGGCCAAACTTATTGTAAGGTTGAAATTTATCAACTATCTTGTTGGCTTTATTCCATGCCAATTTGCTTGTAATTTATCACTTAGTAACCCTGTATTTAGGTGAGATTCATGTAAGGGTAGTGTGTGAAGAGAGTGTAAAGAATTGTTCATCTTTATGCAAAGAAGTAGAGACTCGCGGCTAGGACTTGCGACTGACTCACGGCTTGCAAGCCGCTAAATGCTGTGCACATGAAAAGCATGCGGGAAGGTGAAGGGTCACACCAGCTGTCGCACTACAGGACAAAAGTCCCAGGCTAGCTAGGCCGTTACCTCGCGACTTGGACAAGCTGCGAGGCCAAGCACTAACTTACCCTGTTTAGCAAAAACTGACTCTTCGTATTCTAAACACACACCACTATATATAGACCTTTATACCCGCGAAATAAAGAGAGTTTCTAGAGAGAAGTTTGTGAGAAAAACAAGATTGCCTCATCCCCAATCTTCACTAAGAGACTCTACAAATTCCTGTACTCTCTTCCTCTCCATTAATACATCCTTGAGAGGTTATTGACCAAATCCTTTTCTCATCACACCCTTGTCTATGAGAAGGTACATTTGGTGCTAAGGGAAGCAGTTTGGAAGGGACCAATGACTATTGGTTAATGCTACGGTGTATAGTGGAATCCAGTAAGCTAAAGAAGAAATAGGTTCGGCGCAACTTCGTTGGAGCAAGAAGCTTGGAGGGCTTAGGTACACTAGATAGATTAGGCTTGGAGGGTATTCTGCTGTTCATGTATCCCAACTACATTCTTTAGTGGATTATTTACCACTTGGAGGGCGGCGGAGAGGTTTTACACCGAGGGCTTCGGTTTCCTCTTTGATAAAATATCGCGTGTTGTCCTTGTGTTTGCATCTCTCTTCCTTTATCTTTACCTTTTATTTTCTACTGTGGATGTGATTATAATTGGCTTAGATTGTTTATCAATTATGTGTTTGGCTTACGTTCATGTTCCGTACATTAATTGTTTGATAATAAGCTTGAATTGATAATTTGTAATTTGGGGTCTAAACATTCAAGGGTGTTTTATACACATATTGAACTTTCACTTATGAATAGAACACAGCCTTGAAAACTAACTTGTAAGGGATAGGTGTCTAATAGTTTATATACACATGGTTAAACTTACAATTAAGCTATGTAGGATACTAGAATCATAACAACCACCACACTTCACAGCTGACATCCACAACAGCTTACTCTATATATATACTAGTAGCCAAATGGTAGCCCTATCTCTTTTCTAACGGCTCCACTCACCTATCAATTATTCAATGACTTAGTAAGACATTTTAATCTACCCTTTAGGTAACCCTCTTTGAGATTCTACCACAAAGCCGTAACTCATTTGATCCCATACTTAATGAGTTATGTTTAGTTACTTGACGTGATGGTTGGCTCTGATACCAAATAACATAAGCAAATGGATAGAACTCACACTTGAAAGCTAACTTAGAAGGGGAGGGTGCCCAATAACTTATATACACACGGTAAAACTTACACTTAATCCATATGAAACACTATCATAACACAAATCTTGTACACCCTGATCATAGATCAGCCCTACCCAAAACCAAACAACAACCCAGGTCAACCCATCCCAAAACCAAACAACAACACAAATAACAGATCTCTCTCTCTCTCTCTCTCTCTCTCTCGCACTACTCGGTATCTCCCACTCTAAGAGAAATGGCGAATGTTTGTAAGTTGTGAGTGTAAATCTCTTTATTATAAACTAGTCACAAACTCACGCGATGTGTGGTAATATACGATTATTTTGAGATGTGATATAATATATAATTTGTTCTCTAAATTTTATTGTAGATAATTTGTTCTCTCTAAAAATTAAACAATTTATAAAAGTAGTTTCTATCTCTCTATTTTTACAAATATGTAATTTTATCATTTTTGGAATTTTTGAGTGATATTATTGTTTTTTAAGTGGTTCATATTTTCTAACTATTATTATGTTGCATTAGATTTCCTAATTTCTTTTGGCAGAAATAAATTTTTTAAGTTTTAAATTTAGCATTCAAATTATCATTCATTTAAGGAGATTATCATAATAATTAAAACTTATCACATAATTACAATTGATATTACTCAAATAATAGATAGGCACATTCAAATACGTGTCCATGTAGATTATATTTGATATAAGCTTAAACTCTCTCTTCCAAACTAATGATAGATTAACTAAAAAAAAAAAAGGATCAAACCAAAGCTATAAATGGGAGAGAGAGGACTTGTGATGGAGAACTCAAAAAAACAGAACACCAAAATATATCAACCAAAAGTAAAGATGTTATAAAACATAAAAATCCATCAACCTAAAGTAGAGTTATAAGAAAACAAAAACTTTAAATCTAGAGAGAGAGATAGCATAATCACTTTTTTTTAGGAGAGAATATGAGAGGGAATAGCAAATTAATAGAATAAAATATAATGAGAAGAATATTCAAAATAAAAGGTATAGTTGTAAACACAAAATTGTCAAAGTCTGCTATGAAATAAAATATCATTATATCATATATTATATTTACAATAAAATAGGATCACATCTAACATTCAAAGAAATAAAAGATAACAGCATTATTTATTTTTAGTTTATGCTCACTTGAAAACAATTATATTCCACCACTATATTTATATCTGTATACTAATGTAGCATTCAACTCTAGGTTAAAGGGTCCAATTCCACACCCGCTTTAAAAATCATATGTCATTTTCATAAAATTTAAGAGATAGAGATAGCAAAAACAACAATTTATTTATTTTTAGTTTATACTCACTTGAAATGGACTATATAGACTGATCTAATTGAATCAAATGGACTGAAGTGGACCGAATTAAATTGAATGGACCAAAGTGGACCTAACTAGATTAAATAGACCGAAGTGGATCAAATTGGATTGAAGTGGGTGCTCATTATCTCTATCTCTTGAAGTTGACAAAAATGACATATGGTTCTCTAATTAGGAGTGAAAATGAACCTTTCGACTTGGCATTGAATAAAACATTAGCATACAGATATTAATATAGTGGTAGCATATGATTTTTTTTTTTTTTTTTGGGTGAGTATAAATTAAAAGTAAATAAATGCTACCTCTTATATTACAAGCTGTTTATATTACATACATTTTATATTATAAGTTACATTTGGGCTCAAGAATATATAAAGTCATGGTAGTGAAAAGTGATGGTCTTGTCATGATTGGTAAGTTACAATTAGTTTTGAGAATGTGTTAATGCATAATGCATTTTTGCTTATATTAATATATATAAATATATATATATATATATTAAAAATGATAGAAAGAAAATAATGGCAGTGTCACTGATATGACTTAACAGAAGCGTAATAATAATAAATATTATGATTCAACTTTTAAATAATATATAAGTTTATATATTGTGTGTGTGAATGTGTGTTCGAAACTGATTGAGTGTATTATTATTACTATTATTGTTGTTGTTGTTAAAATGTTATTTGTACGTATGTGTGCATGTGTAGTATATAACATAACTTTATATAATTTAATAATAGATATTTGTTATAAAATTAGTGATTCACGAATAAAAAATAGATATGTTAGTTATTGTTCAAACATCTGATTTGTTGAGTAGACACTTAACATATTATTTATGTATAGTCATACCTACCCCTGTTAACAATAGATAATGTAATGAACTATTATAGAACGATTTTAAAATTTAAAAAATTGTAGAAAGCAATTATAAAATTTAATATATATATATATATATTTGAACCGAAAAAAAAAAAAAAAAAAAAAAAAAAAAAAAACACCACCACCAACCACGGGGCCAGCAGTGAATGATTTGACAAAAAAAAAAAATCACTAAAAAACTCACCAAGTTCTAAAAAGGCAACACGCATGTAAAGATCAACCTGAAAGCAGTGCTAACAGTACTTGTAAGCTTGAGGAAATTGAAGATGAAGCAAGTGTAGTTCCAGACATAAAGAAGGCACAAGTGAAAGACTAAATAGAATGGTGCCGTTTAGTCTTTAGTATATTGATATCTTGAGTTTGGCACGTATGCACGTGTGAGAGGCAGTTAAATTTAAGTCAGTCTGTAACTAACTTTCCCTCCATAATACTGTGTATATATAGTGTACAAGTCTCTGTATTTGGGTGTAATTCATTTTATATCAATACAATTGTTTCTTTCAATAATTCATTCTTTCTTTCTCGCTCTCTCTTCTTTCTCTTGTTTTTACTCTGTTCTTTGTTATTCTCTATAATCTTTCATGGTATCAGAGCTCTGATCTCTATCCATGGCTTCCACATCTGCAACTTCATCTTCAACCTCTGGTTCAACCCCTGCTGTGACTAATACAGCTTTACCTGTCAATACTTCATTGCTTCTGCTATCAAACATGTCTTCGATAATGACTGTCAAGCTCGATTATAACAATTACACTGTTTGGAAGCATCAAATCAAGGTAATTCTTGAAACTTACTCTATGATTGATATTCTTGATGATTCAATCACTGTTCCAGAATGTTTTCTGAAGGATTCTTCTGGCAATCTCACTACTGAGATTAGCCCTAATTTCATTTCTTGGAAGAATCGTGAACAAGCAATGTTCACTTTTATCAATTCTACTTTATCACCTGCAATTCTTGCTCTCACTATTGGGCAAAGATCTGCCAAGGGAGTATGGAAGGTGTTAGAAAAACGATTTGCCTCTGTGTCAAGATCTCATGTTATGAGTCTTCGCAATGAACTGAATGCAATCAAGAAAGGAAATGATTCAATTGATGGATATTTCCAAAGGATCAAATAGATTCGTGATAGATTGACTGCTGTTTCTGTGATCTTGGATGATGAAAAGCTTCTTCACATAGCTCTTGATGGTTTATTTTCAGAGTATGATTCTTTCAGTTCTGCATTCAGAACTCGCAGTGATGTATTGTCTGTTGAGGAGTTAAATACTTTACTTAATGCTGAGGAGAGAGTAATTAAGAAGAGATCTAATGGTCTGGTTCCTCCTTCAATGGCTATGAATGCCAATTTTCAGTCTCAACATCAAGGTTTTTCTAATCAGAGAGGGAGAGGGGGTAGATATTCGAATCAGAGAGGAAGAGGTGGCAGAGGTAATCACAATGGATTTAACAACAATTATGGAGGTTTTGGTAGTTTTGGTCATCACAATTGATTTAACAACAATAACAATGGAGGTTTTGGTAATACTAGTTATCATCCTACCTCAGGGCAACATTCTGAATCACAAAATCCCTCTGGCCAACCTCAGTTAAACAGACCATTTTGCCAAATCTGTGGAAAGGGTGGTCACACAGCCCTTGATTATTACCACAGAATGGACTTTGCATATCAAGGTAAGCATGCTCCAGCTAAGTTAGCTTCAATGGTGGCTAACTCATCTCAAGTCCAGAACTGCAATGGCTGGCTTACTGATACAGGCTGCTCAGATCATGTCACTCCTGATCTGTCACAGCTGAGTCTTCATCAACAACCTATTGTAGGAACTGAAACAGTTACAGTAGGCAATGGTCAGGAGCTTCCAGTCACTCATGTTGGTCATGGTGAGCTTAAAACCTCTTTTCACAACTTTAGGCTTAATAATATACTTAGAGTTCCTGCTCTTGCCTCTAATCTTTTGTCTGTCCACAAGCTGTGTCTCCAAAATAATGCATTTTGTTATTTTGATGCTCACAAGTTCTTAATTCAGGATTTACCTTCGGGGAAGATCCTCTACAAAGGGTTGAGTAAAGATGGAGTGTACCCTATTCCATCTCCTTCCACACTATCATCTTCCTCAGCCTTTAGTTCCAATTCCATCAAGTCTTCCAATTCCATCAAGTCTGATGTCCTTCTGCTGTGGCATTCTAGACTTGGACATCCTAGTTCTAGGTTGCTGTATTCTGCTTTAAAGCATTTCTATCATTCAATCACATTGTCTCAGGTTGTGAACATTTTCTCTTCTTGTGAATATTGTATAAGTGCCAAGATGCACAAATATCCTTTAGCCAAGTCTCCCATTGTATCAAAATCTGTACTTGACATTGTTCATAGTGATGTTTGGGGTCCAGCTCCTTTATCTTCTATTCTTGGTTTTTCATATTATGTGATCTTTGTGGATGACTATACTAGATTTACTTGGTTATTCTTGCTCAAACATAAGAGTGAAGTGTTGTCTGTTTTTAAGCATTTCAAGATTCTTGTTGAAAATGAATTTTTTACTTCCATTAAGGTGCTTAGATCAGACAATGGTACTGAATATACCAATTCTGCTTTTCAAGCATTTTGCTCTTTAAATGGCATTTTGCATCAAACTTCTTGTCCTCATTCTCCTCATCAAAATGGAGTTTCTGAGAGAAAGCACAGGCACATTGTTGAAATTGGTCTCTCTTTAATGTATAGATCACATCTTCCTTACAATTACTGGTCCTATGCTTTCTCTACTGCTGTCTTTCTTATTAACAGATTACCCTCTTCTGTTTTATGCTTCAAATCTCCTTGGGAAGTTCTTTATTCTACACCACCTCCCCTTCAAGCTCTCAAGGCCTTTGGTTGTGCTTGTTATCCTTATCTTAGGCCATATACTAAACACAAGCTTCAGCCAAGGTCTCAAGAGTGCATTTTTCTTGGTTATCCTCCACTATCAAAGGGCTACATTTGCCTTGACCCTACAACCAATAAGATTTACATTGCTTGTTTTGCCCTTTTCAATGAGTCTTTGTTTCCTTTTGCTCAGCCTTCATTCTCTACTGATCCAACCACTCCTTTCTCCACTACTTTCTCTCATTGGTTTCCTCATTCTTCTTCTACTCCTTCTGATACTGTAAATCCTATCTCTTCTATTTTTCCTTCCAAATCTGCCTTTATTCCTTCATCTACCTCTTTAGACCTCACTTCTTCCTTACTTCCTTCTTTAGTATAAGCCTCCATTCCCATTCCTATAGTTCCACATCCTTCTAATCCACCATCTTCCCTCACTGAATCTGTTGACCATTCTACTGCTCTTCCTTCTTCTCATTCTGTGAATCCAAATCCCTCTTCATCTATCCTTGCTTCTCATAACTATCATCCTATGGTTACTAGGTCCAAGCATGGTATATATAAGCCTAATGTTTTACATGTTAAGCTTGACTACTCTGTGACTGAACCTCCTTCCTATGCTGTTGCTGCTAAACACCCTCAATGGGTGGCTGCCATGGACTCAGAATTTCAATCCCTTCAAAAGCAGCACACTTGGTCCTTGGTTCCTTTACCTTCTGACAAGAATGTAGTCACTTGTAAGTGGGTGTATAGGCTGAAGAAGCATGCTGATGGATCCGTAGCTAGATATAAGGCTAGACTAGTAGCAAGGGGCTATCTGCAGCAACATGGTCTTGACTATGATGAAACCTTTAGCCCTGTGGTTAAACCTACTACAGTGAGGCTTCTTCTAGCTTTAGTTGAGCATCATGGTTAGGAATTAAGGCAACTATTTGTAAGTAATGCCTTTCTTCATGGCATTTTGAAGGAAGAAGTGTACATGAGGCAGCCTCAAGGTTATGTTAATTCTCAGTTCCCATCTCATGTTTGTCTTCTTCATAAGGCATTATATGGCCTCAAACAGGCTCCTAAGGCCTGGTTTGACAGATTCACCACTCATCTCTTTCACATTGGCTTCTTGGCTTCTGGGGCTGATGGTAATCTGTTCACATACAGACATGGGAGTCATCTGGTGTTCCTTTTGTTGTATGTAGATGATATTATTTTAACTGGGAATAATAAGGCTTTCACTGCTTCCATTATCAAACTTTTGAGTTCTGCATTTGATCTTAAGGATCTTGGGCTGCTTCATTATTTTCTTGGATTGCAGATTGAGTACACTAATTCAGGTTTGTTTGTGCATCAGACAAAATATGCTACTGATTTGTTAACCAAGTTTGCCATGACAGAATGCAAGCCTTGCAAGACTCCTTGTTCTCCCAATCAACACTTGCTTCCCAATGATAGTTCTCCCTTGTCTGACCCCTTTTCTTATTGAAGTCTTGTTGGTGCCCTTCAATATCTCACATTTACTAGACCTGATTTGTCATTTGCTGTCCAACAAGCCTGCCAATACATGTGTTCTCCCACTCAGAACCACTTACAAGCTGCCAAACGTATTCTGAGATAAATTAGAGGCACTCTTCATTTTAGCATTGCTTTTACCCCTGGTTTTCCTTCCTTGTTTGCCTATTGTGATGCAGATTGGGCTGGAGACCCAGTAGATTGCAGGTCTATCTCTGGCATTGTTGTGTTCTTTGGCAATTGCCCCATTACATGGTCTGCTAAGAAGCAGTCCACAATCTTCAGATCATCCACTGAAGCTGAGTATAGAGCATTGGCCTCTACTGCAACTGAATTATATTGGATACGTATGATTCTTAAAGATTTGGGAATATTTCTCTCTACTCCTCCTTTAATGTGGTGTGATAATGTTAGTGCCTTGGCAATTGCTTCTAACCCAGTATTCCATGCTCGAACAAAGCACATTGAGGTAGACTACCATTTTGTGCGTGAGAAAGTTCTCAGGAAGGATCTCATGGTCAAATTTATTGCTTCCAATGATCAGCTTGCTGACATTTTTACTAAAGGGTTGCCTTCTTCCCGTTTTCACTAGTTAACTTCCAAACTCATGTGGAAATTCCCATTTCGTTTGAGGGGGGATGAAAGCAGTGCTAACAGTACTTGTAAGCTTGAGGAAATTGAAGATGAAGCAAGTGTAGTTCCAAACATAAAGAAGGCACAAGTGAAAGACTAAATAGAACGGTGCCGTTTAGTCTTTAGTATATTGATATCTTGAGTCTAGCACGTATGCACGTGTGAGAGGCAGTTAAATTTAAGTCAGTCTGTAACTAACTTTCCCTCCATAATACTGTGTATATATAGTGTACAAGTCTCTGTATTTGGGTGTAATTCATTTTATATCAATACAATTGTTTCAATTCAATAATTCATTCTTTCTTTCTCTCTTTCTTCTCTCTCTTGTTTTTACTCTGTTTTTCGTTATTCTCTGTAATCTTTCACAACCCCACTGCTGGAGAATTTTTGTGCGTCAATTAGGCTTCTGGTCCATGACAAACAGGTAGTGCCAGTATCGTATGCATACACTATACAGGAACAGTTCTCCAAACACTTCTACCTGCATTCGTCCTTAAGAGTAGAAGAGTAATCTGCAAATTCTGGAACCTTCATCATTTTCAGTTTCAAAAACCCATCCATTTTGCTACCTTTACCGCCAGAAGTATTCACTCTCTCACACTGCAATGGTGTCCTTCTCACACATCCACTGCTCCAATTTCCTCTATTCCATTCTTCTGTATTCCTTAGCTCAAACCCCCCCTAAACAGCTGCAAATTGGCCAGCTTTGTGAATTACAGCTTCCAAATGCCCCACACTTACCATAAAAATCGCACTCACAATGCAAAGCTTTCAACACCACCACCCAATCCTTCTTCTTATCATCCCAAGATCTTTGCTCCATATTTCCATTCGACTTCTGGACTAAATGTATCAAAGATTCGGTCACATAAGAGAAACTTAAAGAAAATGTTCCTTCTTCGTCAGTTTCGATACTATATCCGTTGCCAAATGCAGAATACATATTTGGTACTCCAATAAAGATCCGACCATTCCATTGACCACTGTGCCAATATGGGCTACGGTCTTTCCAAATGAAAGACTGAGGAAGACCAATACGAAGAGGATCAAAACCCGAAGAGAAGCTTCAATGGATGGATCAGAAGGGCTTTTCCATGATGTCAACTAAACTTTCTTACCTGTTCTTGCATTAGCACTTATTTTCATCTTGGGCAACATTGTATAATTTGTATTAGTAGGAAATTGAAACCCTTCCCATATGGTTGTCCTTGTTGTGTTGTCTCGCAAGACCAGGTTCCCTGAATCTAAAAGCTGCGCACTTGGATTGACAACAGAGTTGGTAACATTGGATGACCAAAGAGTCTCCTTTTGTCCATTTAATACTACAAGGTTGCCGTCCTCAGATAGAGTAAGAACCCCTGGATAATCCTTGAGGGGTTTCTCTCTATTCACTACCCATACAACTGTGAATACAGAAATTCTATTATACCATATTCCAAGATATCGATTTGTTGAATTCACAGGGCTGAAGAATCCCAGTTTGAAAGCACTCCCATTGGAGATTATGTACTCAAGAGTCTATGTCTTTGATGGATTGAGAAGATCTAATGGTGTCTATGGCAACGCCAAAGTTTAAACAAAGGCAACAAAGGACAAATAACAGGTTACTCTTGCTAAGAAATCCCCTAACTTATTTGAACCTACTTGGTGTGAGAATGCAGGAAAGGGTTCAGGGAGGCTTTGTTTATTTAACAATTTACGGTGGATCATTTTTATTTCTTCTTTGCTTCATAAAGCAATATTTCTGAAAGGTCCGGTTTTCTAGTAAAAATGCTACTCCAGAATTTCGCAAGTCTAACATCTCAAAAATAATAATAATAATAATAATAATAAAATGCGCCGTCTTTGTTCTTTAGTGTAAAGTAGCAGTCGTTGATAATTCTCATCATCTTTCGTTGGCCAAAAAAGGCAACTGAATACGCCGTCTTTGTTATTTATTATAGACTAGAAGTCAGTTAATAATTCTTATTATCAGAGCCTACCACTTACCTCACTATGCTCTTTTGTAGTGGTATTTTGGGTTAAATAATTTATTTGAACTTGGTAAGAGAGTGTAATTAAAAGTGTGTTTAGCAATTAGTTTGTTTGTCAAAAAAATAAAATAAAAAAAAGTAACCACTCACTACATCACTTTTTAAAACACATCATGTTTTTGCAACACTGATGTTTTAGGGATTATATGTATGTGTGTATATATATATATATATATATATGTATGTATGTATTTTTATTATGTAGATAGATATAGATTGGCAAACGGATATAAATATAGTGTTCTCTATTGTAAGTTACATTTAGGTTTAAGAATGTGTAAAGTCATGGTAGTGAAAAGTGAAGGTCCTATCATGATTGTTAATTGCAATTAGTTTTGAGAATGTATAAAGGCATAATGCATTGTTGCAAACATTGATATTTATATTTTTTAGAAAAAGTTTATCCAAACAAATCTAACAAAGTTTACCCAAACACCTGTAACGTGCATTCATAGACACGCTCAATAAGAATCCTTGTAATGCTTCCTCAAAAAAAGAAAAAAAGAAAAAAAAGAATCCTTGTAATGTGTATTCATAGACACACTCAGCATCTGAACACCATCCACCCTAGGAAGGGCCATTTTTTTTCATCTTTCACCTTCCTCCATAATGCATCCTCTTCTTCACATACCTACACAACCATTGCCAATAAAAGCTTGGTTAAAAGTAATGGTGAAAATAGTACTTTGTGATTGTGATTGTGTTTTCAAGCAATAGCCATAAGCCTCCATCAAATGATACTACAAAAATAAAAATGAATAAGGAAGACATATGTGCTACAATGCTGTGCTTCTACTCATATGTGCTGATCTCGGGAGGGAACCCACCACCAAAGAAATTGAAGTCATCTCCAAGTTTTGCATCATGATGAGAACACCTAAGGTATGATTATTAGATATGAAAGGTTAGGATTTTGTTTGATTTAATGTTGACTTGTGAATTCAATGGGGGTTATTATAGATGAATAATGTTGAGCATACTTAAATTTATTCGATTTAATGTTGAGCATACTTGATAGAATTATGTAATTTGCGTATGGTCCCTAGAATAAGGAAGACATATGAAGTGAAATGCATCAAGAATGAAATTTGGATAGCCATAAAATGCATGATTTTATTTTATTTTTCTGTTTAGGGATAGAGTTTCAACACATGGTGTCCGCTCTTGATAATAGTCATTTATCATCAGACCAAAGCACCTATCAATTTTTGGTGTAAGCAGGGATTGAACTCCAAATCTCTTATTCAACCATCAGAGACTTTACTAGTTGAGCTAACTAGAACCCACATAAACTGCATGATTATAGTTATGGACCTTATGGCTTAGAGATTTTCTTTTTCCCCAATTCCATTAAAAAAGAAATTGGTAATTGTCATTTATTAATGTCTCACTCTCCTAATTAAGTTATCACTAAAATCACAAGTGCACACTTCTCTCCTCACACAAATACACAAGCAAAGACAAACTATGATGCTACTACCAAGTGTCCTAACTCCTAACTATTGCACACTGTAGAGAGAAAAAATTCCCGACTTATCACAAACTGACATATCATATTACCAAGTCCACAAAATATAGCCAATTACAAAGTACCACATACTGCTGTTAGGTTTTGCTATCACTACTCAAAAACCAACAGAAATTTGCTAGGTGTCATTGAAATAGGGGCATAAAATGCATGCAAAAACCAATCACGCATCAGCACATGTAAGTGATGACATAAGCAACCCTACACGTGTAAGTGATGACATAATCAGTCCAGCACGCGTAGACAATGACATAAGCAATCTAGCGTGTGTAAGCAATGACATAAGCAGACCAATCAGGCTATGACATAAGCAGACCAATCAGGCTCTGCCACTTGTCACTCACCTACCCCCAAACTTCTATAAATAGAGCATAAGCCATCTAGAGCACAAGCAGCATCAAAGAAGATTCAGAAGTATTGAAACTCTATTGGAATTAAGCCCTGAAGCCTCCAAGAACTTCAAGAACTTTGACCTTAAATGCAAGGAACATTCAAATCAGAATCATCTAAACTACCTGCCTAGATTTCAAAGGTCACTGGAATCAAGCTCAAAAGCCTCTAGAAACCTCAACAAATCAAAAATTAGCGAAGCTCTACGGATTCAAGCCTCCAAAGCCCCGAAAAACTTCCACCATAAACCTTAAAATACTAAGAACATTTGAAGAGGAATCATCCAAATCATATTCCTAGATCTCAAAGTTCACTGGAATCAAGCTCAAAAGCCTCCAGAAACCTCAACAAATCACAAATTATCAAAGCTCTACGGATTCAAGCCTCTAAAGCCCCGAAGAACTTTCACCACAAACCTTCGAAGATGAAAAATATGAAGAACGTGAAGAAAAAATGATTTCTAACTAGCTCAAAGCCAGAAATTCATTGTAATTTCGTTTCAAAGATCTTCGATCCATTCCTTAACCAAATTGAAGGATATCTTGTTTTTGAGTCAAAATCACATTACCACAATTCCAATCAACAAATCTTTTAAGGAGATCGAATCAGAGAATCACTCTTTTGTAATCACAAAGAATTGTACCACATATTCATCAATACAAATTCGCATTTGCAACACTATTTTACTTGTTTGACTTATTTCAAAACAAGAAATTTAGTCATCCACAAATTCTAACACGCTCAGTGGGACTTCTCTGCCTTTCATCTCATTCTCCTTCAAAGAAAGAAATCTTCATCATCTTGCTACCAACTTCAATGGCCTCTAGTAAGAACATTCAAGCTTCAATAATAGCTACTTCAATTAGACTTGGTACGGCTACCACCAACAACTGCATTGGTCCAATCAATTATAGCCAATCTAAAGCAAATAATCAACTTCAATTTCAATCAACTAAGGAAGCCAAGGTCTAGACAATCATCTCCTTAGACCCTCTTACAAGAAACAAGGTCATCAACAAGGATATCTCCACCTTGGAACACCTCAAGTATGGGGGCAAATCCCATTTTTCCTTCACAAGAAGTTGGTTGCATGATTTCTCTCCTATCAAAGTGAACCCAAAAGATGAGATTTCACGTGCTCACTTCAAATCACTTTCTTCTCCATCATCTTAGGAAGTTGTGTCAATCATGATGACAAACACCTTTACCATGGAAGAAAAGATGGCTGAAATGGAATAAAGGGTCGTCCTTCTCACAAAAGCACTTGAATATAAAGACCTCCAAATTTCAACTTTAATGAACAAACTCGAAGTACAAGATCTTGGTGAATCAAGCCATGGTCATAAATTCACATCTGCGAAGGATGACGTAGGGAGAGAAATTGAAAACACTCCCTGATGAGAACAATCTACTTCAGTTGCTTCATTGTCAGTCCCAAAATTACAAGATATAATAACAAATACCGTTCGAGAACAATATGGAGGTTCTTCTACAAGTTCTCTCACATATTCAAAACCCTACACAAAGCACATCGACAACAAGAGAATGCCAAATGGGTATCAACCCCCTAAGTTCTTACAGTTTGATGGCAAAAGAAATCCTAAGCAACACATTGCTCACTTTGTAGAAACTTGTGAGAACGCAGGAACTCAAGGAGGCCTCCTTGTAAAGCAATTTGTTTTTTTGCTCAAGGGAAATGCCTTTGATTGGTATACAGACTTAGAACCTGAGTCAATCGATAGTTGGGAATAACTAGAAAGAGAATTTCTTGACTGATTATATAGCACGCATCGCACGATGAGCATGATGGAGCTTACTAATACCAAGCAATGGAAAAATGAGCTGGTGGTCGATTATATCAATTGATGGCGTTCTTTGAGTTTGGATTGCAAGGATAGACTTTCTAAAATATTTGTTGTAGAGATGTGCATCCAAGGCATGTATTAGAGACTTCTTTACATCCTTTAAGGGATAAAGCCCTGAACATTTGAAGAGTTAGCAACTCGTGCGCATGACATGGAGTTGAGCATTGCTAGCCATGGAAGTACAAACCCATACTTAAAAGCAAAAAGGAAGTAAGGAAGAATGATAGGAATACAAAAGTCAGCCTCAAAAACCCAATGGCTGTTAACACTGCTAAAGTCAAGTTTCCAAAAAGATGAGCAAATGCAAATGAAAAACAACTTGAAGGATGGCAAAAGAACTAAGTGCATCATTTGACTTTTAAGGAACGTGAGCAAAAAGTATATCCATTCCTTGATGAAGATGTGCCAAACATCTTAGAACAACTATTGTAGTTGAAGCTGATCGAATTGCCAGAATGCGAGCGGCCGAAAGACATGGGGAAAGTTGATGACCCTAACTACTGCAAATATCATCGCATCATTGGCCACCCAATCCAAAAATGTTTCATCTTCAAAGAACAAATCATGAAGCTTGCTAAAGAAAACAAGATTGATCTAGACTTTGATGAAGTTGTCAGGTCAAACCATGTGACCATTGCTTGTGATGTACTTCCAACTCTTAGGCAGGGGGCAAACACCAACCAAGCTCACAAGTTGATCGGCAATGATGATGCAAGGATCGGCCCTTTCAATGGGAAGTTCCTTAAACACTTCTATGCTTAAAAATCGAGGATTGCTTCTTGGTAAGAGCTTAAACTACCCACTACAATGCTGTAAGGGTTCATGATGTCTTCCCATTACCTCTAAAAGCGTACAAATAAAAAAAAACAAAAAAAATCATCAAAAAAAAAATCTTTTGAACTACATGATGACTTGATCCCTCTCTAGGGTATGTAGGCAGCTTAGTACTCTTCACCAAGTTTAGTCACATGAAAAAAGGGAATTGCTTGTCAAGCTTGAAGAGTTTCTCTATAGGCCATCAACATGCTTTCAAGATCCCTTTGATTGGCAGGCTTTGCTTAGGATCAGTCAATTGCTTACTACATGATGCTCAAAGATCAATGTGGTAGAAAATGACAGCTGCAAAGAATTGGTGTTACTCAACTTTCCTTGAACTAATGATAAGCATAAGTTAGTTCTTGGTTATGGAGTAAAATAAAATCTTCAACCTCTTTTGCAAAGAATGAAGTCTACATGACATTGCCCATCTTTTGTGGAAATCCTCCCACATCTCTAAAGTATGCTTTACATCACTTATCTCCTAGAGGCATCTGCTTGTATCTTGCAAGTCTAAGCTACATTGTTTCTCTTCTAGGTTGTGCCACTTCATAGCACTGAAATTTGAACCACATCATCTCCCTTTTGAGTGGTGTCGTTTCACATCATGTCTTTGAAATCTAGATGAGGTCAACTTCCTCTAGAATAATGATAGATTATATATCCGAAGTCGGTGTTGCGTCATCTCTCCTCTATGGGCATGTTTGTACAATGTCAAAATTCTTGGTGGCATGTTTCGACATCTTCAAAGTCTTGGCAACATACTCTGGCATCTTCAAAGTCTTGATAGTGACTCCTTACATCTTCACGATTTTGTTGGCAACTCCTTGCATCTTCAATGTCTTGTTGGCATCGTTGAAATCTTGATGTCTGGCTACAGTGCTATGCATCCTCGACGTCTGAGCTATGTTGCCTCTGAATATTGGTGCAACTTCAATGCGAGTGTAAGTGCTAATGTGAAGTGTTGACGTGGCTTCATGGCAAAGATGAGTATTGGCGTGGTCTCAATGCAAATAAAATTTCAAGGCAGCTTTATGGCAAAAGAAGAGTGCTAGTGCAGCCTCATTACAAAGGTAAACGATGGTGTGACTTCATAGCAAATGCAAGTGCAAATATTGCTTCGGTAGACAAAGTAAGGGTGATGCTTCAATACAAATGCAATTGTTGGCACATCTTCATGACAAAGATAAGTGGTGACGCGAATTCTACGCAAAGAAAGATATGGATGCAGCCTCAATGCAAATGCAAACTTTGCGTGGCTTCATGATAAGAACAATTGGTGTGGCTGCATTGCAAAAACAAGTGCTAGCATAGTTCCATTAACGACCAGCACTAGTATTGCTTCATTGCCAACACCAGAGCCAATATGACTTCAAAGACAAGTACTGGCGATAGCATTATTGTCTAGCTGAATATCCTTATGGAAACGTCATTGCAAAGATGAATATCACTAAAAGATTGTTGTTGCAAGAAAAGAATGTAACATGAAGGCATATGTCACTGCAAGAACGTTGCTGTCAATGAAATACAAAGCCACCAAATGAAGGCAAACACTTCTATGAGAATGTCAGTGTAAAGTTTGATGTCAAAACCCAAAGATCAAGGAAACTGTGCTACAAAACAAAAATAAGCAAAAAAAAAAAAAAATTGTCAGGTAAAAGGTCTCATAGCACGTATAAAAAAATAATAAATAAATAACTAATAATAATAATAATTGAAAGCAGGAGGAGAAAGCTGAAGGTTGAGCATGTGCCTCAGTGATGAAGGAAGGCAATAACATGCCTTTATATAGAAAACTTCTAAGATAACAGGCAAGAAAAATGAAGAAAGTTAGCAAACCACTAAATGGTTCCACCAACTAGCCAGTGGAAAAAACTACCTTCACATTTTAGAAATGTGAAAATGATTGGAGCTCAAAGTGAGATTTTGCAAACTCACAGCACTCAAAGTCAAAGAAGACTGCACTGAATTTTGAAATGAAAGAGGATATTTAGCCATGAAGGCAGAAGATGATGGCTCACTACCTACCTTACAAGTCTAAATCCTAGCATCGTCTTGTTAGAATGGCCACCGTAAAAGTAGGCCAGAAGGCCATAAGTCCAACAATGATCCACTGCTTTCTCACTAGAATCTATGCAAATCCACACACCATTTTAGGAAACTAAGCATACCAGTCAATCCAGCAGAGAAAGATCTACAAAGCCCAAGAAAATTCAACCTAACTGGAGCAAACATGCGCTCCCAGTGCGGCCACAAGCTTACAATGACCGGCGGCTTAGTACTTCAATTCTACGCAAATATCCTCGCAATTTTAGAACACAGACAATGCCAAGAGATTTTGCGGCCTCCGATCTACAAAACCCAAAAATTTTGGGATTAAAAACACTGCCACACGCCTCCACGCGCCACTGAAAAGGCTGGCAGTCACAGCCTTAGTTTCACACACCAACACACGCCACCCTCATCAACTCACAAACTCCTACCGCCATACTCTGACACGCACCTCAGTTGTATGATGTCATGGATGACATCACTAAACTCGGTTTAACCTGCCTGATTAGATCCAACCCGGTTTGACCCATTGATCCTCACCCAGACCGAACCGTCTACCAAGAAAAAAAAAAAGAGAGAAAAAAGAAAAAGAAAAAGAAAAGGGCCTTGATCATGGTTGACTTTAACCAAAAAGTCAAAATTTTCAAAACCATCTTGTCCTACTCAGTTTTTCGAGTACATTCTAGTTTTGGGATACGTTTCTTCATTTGAAACTCGAAAATTGCACAAATGTTCGATTTCCAAAAAATTGACTTTTGCATAAATCTTGACTGAAAGTCAAAATTTTCAAGAAGGACCTATCTTGCTTAGTTTTTCACGTAGATTCCAATTTTGGGATCTATTTATTCATTTGAGAATTCAAAAGTGCTTAGTTAGTGTGATTCTGTAGCTGTTGACTTTAATGTGAACTTTGACCAAGAATTAAGATGTCCGAACAAAACTTGTCCCATTCAGATTTTTGCGAAGATTCTGATTTTGAAATCCTTTTATTTGTTTAGGACTTGAAAACGACCAATCTAACCTACTTCTCCAAAGTACTGGCAGTGTCCAAAACTCAAGCTCCCAAAATCAAAGTTTGAGATTCATCCATTTAGTTTGGATTCCATCAAGGTTATCCTTTAGACTTCATCATGGCTTTTCTTTCAAAGAATAGATAAACTCTCACAAGTGTGTCTCAAACTTGAAATTACATTGGGTCGCTAGTTCAACCTATCATTCTCATTCGATGCCTACCAGTTTTCCACCTACTATTCCTGTTCGATGCCTACCATTCTCAACTAGCATTCCCACCAAAAAAAAAAAAAAATCTCATCCACCATTCTCATCAAATATACCCATCTACCATTCTTCATCTCATTGCTATAAATAAAAGGTTCGGATTCATTGAAGATCATCGAGAAAAACACATTGAATCATGAAATGAATATTTTCTTCTTTCAAATTCTCAAATCCTCATTCTCACAGCCATTTCTCATTATAGCTTCATCATTCTCAACATTTAGCAACCAATATTGCTTCGTAATCAGCTTGAACTCGTCCTTCTCATGGTTCAATAGAAACCCTCCTCACAACATCATTGTAGTTTTGAGATCCAAACAAAATTTGTTTCTCCACTTAACGACCACATTTGTCCATAAAATTTCACATAACATAATCCACATCATAGTCTCGTATAGCCTCAAATCTACATAGCCAAGGGATCTAAGTCTAGCAGATGCACCTGTTTCTAAGCTCAAGGAGCCCCTTAATTGCTTTAGGGACCCCATAGTCTCTCTCCAATTCCTTGGTCTTCCAGCAGAAGCAGTGGTTCGGAACAAATAGCAACTTGGCTAGTTTCTAAAGCCAGGATCACAAGTTAGCTCTATCTTTCATTTTTTGTGATTTTCCAACAAGTGGCATTAGGTGAAGGTGGTAAAAGGTGCTGGGGTATCTTACAAATTTTCCCACATCCAACACTTATGATGACCTCCAAGGTACCAGCTCATCAGAAATCAACCTTTGGTGTCAGTAAATGGTTGCCACAGCCTCATTCCATGTCCCCACCAACGTGGGACCCGAAGGTCATCATTGCTAGTACCTCAAAACACACTTTTCTGGAATTACTCCAACTTAAATTCTGCTAGAAGTATTTTAGAAAGAACTCTTCTAAAATTACTTCAACTTAATGTCCGTCAGCATAGTCCCGTCACACAGGCGCATTTTACAACTTGCCGCCAGTCTCCACCCAACATGCAATCAGTCCCATGTTCCAAAATATACTTCCCAGAAACATCTAAACCAAAAATTCCTTAACCTGTAGGGCCAGCTCCATGGTGTCATATCTTTCACACAATCACCATCTTTGCTTCATCTTCATCGTCTTCTTTTCACAATCACCCCAAACCCAGAACCATGTGCTTCTGAAATGACCTCAACTTAACCTGAGTGAAACAATAACACATGCACACTCAACCACTTTCCCACATGTCTTTGCCGTAATCCAAAGTATATTATTTAGAAATTACTTCACCTGGACTTCTTAAAAATGCGAGGCTAGCCCCATGACCCTACATGCTGTACCCAGCCAACATCCTCGCCTCTTCCCTATCTTCTACACCCTGTGATCATCACCAACAATCCAAGATACTCTTCTGATATTACTTGAACTTAACCTCTGCTGAGAAGGCTCAGTCATGCGAGTACATTCAAATACTTACAGACCCCTTTTCAGTCTCACCAAAGCCTTTCATATGGGTGGGTCTACTCCTCTGAAATTACTTCATCCTACTGAAAGCTTCACCACCTTCAACTACTTCACTTGAAGGGTCAAGTGTAAAAATCCATTTTTGAAACTCGTTCCAACACCACACTACGAAATTGTGTGCATGAATAAGTCTCGATGGGGCATTTGTAGAGAGGGAAAATTCCCGACCTATCACAAGTTGACACATCATACTACTAAGTCCACAAAATACAGCCAATTACAAAGCGCCACGTACTGCTGCTAGGTTTTGCTATCACTACTCAAAAACTAACAAAAATTTGCCAAGTGTCATTGAAATAGGGGCATAAAATGCATGCAAAAACCAATCACGCATCAGCGCATGTAAGCAATGACATAAGCAGCTTCACAAGTATAAACGATGACATCAACAGCCCCGTAAGTGTAAACGATGACATAATCAGTCTAGCACGTGTAGGCAATGACATAAGCAATCCAGTGCGTGTAGACAATGACATAAGCGGACCAATCAGACTGTGACATGTGTCACCAATCAAACTCCACCACATGTCGCTCACCCACCCCTAAACTCCTATAAATAAAAGCCTTCGTAAGGCATTAAGGGAGGAGATCAAGCCATCTAGAGCACAAGCAGCATCAAAGAAGATTCAGAAGTACTGAAACTTTGTTGGAATAAAGCCTTGAAGCCTCCAGGAACTTCAAGAACTTTGACCTCAAATGCAAGGAACATTCAAATTAGAATCATCTAAACTACTTGCCTAGATCTCAAAGATCACTGGAATCAAGCTTAAAAGCCTCAACAAATCACAAATCAACGAAACTCTACGGATTCAAGCCACCAAAGCCCCGAAGAACTTTTACCACAAACCTTCAAATACGAAGAACATTCAAAGAGGAATCATCCAAATCATATTCCTAGATTTCAAAGTTCATTGGAATCAAGCTCAAAAGCCTCCAGAAACCTCAACAAACCATAAATCAGTGAAACTCTACAAATTCAAGCCTCTATAGCCCCGAAGAACTTCCACCACAAACCTTCGAAGATGAAGACAAAGAACACAAAGAACGTGAAGAACAAAGGATTTCTAACAAGTTCATAGCCAGAGATTCATTGTAATTCCATTTCAAAGATCTTCGATCCATTCATCAGCCAAATTGAAGGATATCTTGTGATAGAGTCAAGATCACATTACCACAATTCCAATCAGAGGATCGCTCTTTTGTAATCACAAAGAATTATACTACATATTCATCAATACAAATTCGCATTTGTGAAACTATTTTACTTGTTTGACTCATTTCGAACTAAAAAATTTAGTCATCCACACATACATTTTCTTTTAGATAATTCAATTGTTATTATAAGTGAACAGATTTGAACCTTAGTTCTTCTTATAAAAGAGAAAGGCGAAGCCACTAAAGTAGAAGATTTTTGGCGTACACACCTTTTTTTTTTTTTTTTTTTTTTTTTTTTTTTTTTTTTTTAATACCAAGTAAATATACTCCTTGGTAAGTAAGAAAGTATAATTCTCTTATAAGTTTTATATAACAATATATTACTATTCCCTTTGAGTGGAGAAATATATTACTATTCCTACTACAATTCGGAACAACTATTCGTAACCAATTAGTATTTTGAATTTGATACCCAGACTTTTGTGAGTCTAACATCGCAAAAAATAAGTTAAGTCTTCGTCCCTAGTGTAGACTAAAAGTGTTTATATCTATTTCTCTTATCTTGGCCAAAAAAGGGCGTTGAATAAAGAGTTAAGGATGATGATTTAAAATTAAAATCTTTATATAACATAACAAAAACAAAGTAGTCATATTGAACTCCATGGCTTTTGACAAATTTAAGGAGAGAATACCTCTCGGCTCTCACCAATTATACTACATAAGATGCTAGAATAGAATCACATATCTTTTACATTTCTCTTGACAAAAAAAAAAAACCGCCAAGTCTTTTTTTCGATAAGTCAGTCTTTGTTCTTAGTGTGGACTAGAAGTTTTTTATAATTCTCATAGTCTGCTGTTTGCCGAAAAAGGCAGTTGAATAAAGACTTAGGGGTGAGTAAGGACTACGGCAGAAACTAAGAAGAGATTTTTATTTTTATTTTCTAAGAATAAATGAGAGGGAGGAGGATTTAAATCTAGTTAAAGTAGGTTTTTTTTTATTTTTATTTTTTAAATTTATGAGAAACAAAGTAACTTTAAGGCTCTTGAAAAAATTAAGGAGAATACCACTCAGTTATAAATGCTAGAATAGAATCACATTTCATTTAAAACTTCTCAAATTCCTTCCTTTCTTGTAAATTCCTTTCTTTCAAATTCCTTTTAAAAAAATTCCTTTTTTTCTCTTTGGGCTAGGGGCCCAAATTTTTTTTTTTTCCTTTTTTCTCTTTGGTCCAGGGGGGCCCAGGCCCCCTTGGCCTCCCCCTGTGGGTCCGTCCCTGACCATAACCATCACACACACTCCGCAAAGCTTTCAACACACCTGCCCAAAACCCTCTTCTTATCATCCCAAGATCTTTGTTTAAACTCCTAAGTTTAAACAAAAGGATAGATGACAACAGGGTCTTCTTGCTAACAAAGGATAGACACCCTAAGTTCTCACTCTCACTCTCACCCTCACCCTCACTCTCACTCTCAATGCGTTTCTTCTGCTTATTTTGAGAGCCCGAGGGGCTCCTAGGTCTTAAAGTAGATCCGTCTGGTTCCATTTCATTTTCTTTCTTTCATTTCTTCTCTCACATGCTTAGTAGGACTAGGGAGTACCTATGTGAGTCTCAAGCTTTGTTTGATTGGAGTGATTATAAGGAGGATCGAAAATAAAGGAGAGAAAAATAGGGTGAAAATTGTTTTTGTAGTTGTTTGGTTGACTTGAGGGTAGAAAATGGGAGAGATTTTGATGGGATTCACAAGTTTTCTCTCCTACCCCACCAAAACACAATCATTCCAAATTGGGAGAGAAAAATGGGCAAAACAGGTTTGGACAAAATTGCTCATATTTCACTTTTACTTTTTTGGCTATTAGGCATGAATGTGCGCCTGACAATTCCTTTTCCTTTTTCTTTTTCCTTCTTTTGGGTTTAACTAGAGTACTGTACGTTGTGTTGTTTTTATTTTTTATTTTTATTTTTTAAAGCATGATACATCATATAACATACACTGCGCTTTTAAAAAAAAAAAAAAATTTATTTCTTATTGTATTTTGGGCATGAACTTTATTTTTTAAATAAACTTGGTGATTGCCTCCCATTTTTTTTTTCTCAATTGGGTATCATTTTTAATAAGAATACATGAGTAAATTTATACAAACTCTATTTTTTATTCTCCCGGTTCTCTTTCCAATCAAACAAAAATTTTTACTATCCTTCAATTTTTCCAACATTACAAACTAGGGAAACCAAAATCTTTTCTATCCTCCCACAAAAATCTTGAAAATGAACAATGAAAAAAATAAAGTAACTACGATGAGGAATTCATGTAAAAAATACCTTTAGGGCTTGAAGACAAAGAATTTGTAGAAACAAAATTGCAGAAGTGGGTAAACCACAAAGAGGGTTTGGGTGTGGTTGCTCTGTATATATAGAAGTAGGTTGGTTTTGTTAAAAACTCCACATGTTGCTAACTAGCTAGTACTTGGTTTAAAATTCTTCAATTTGTTGAGTAGTAGTCGGTTTAAAACTCTCATTATGGTATAATAAATAAATTAAGAAAAAAATGATGTGTAAAATTGTGGGACTACAAAAATTATGTGGCAAAATATTAGAAAGTTAAAACCACTATTTTTCGTTTTTCTTTTTAAAAGGGGATGTATTTTTCGGGTTCTTTGGACCAATTTAATTCNAGTCATAAATTCAAGATATATATATATATATATATAACTTCAAATTTCAAATAAATAGCCAATAAAAAAAAATCTAACTATTAATACTATTAAAAAATATTGGAGTATGTATGTGAGTCTCAGTGTTGGTTTATGGTTCCTTCTTTCTAATTTGAGGTCTTGAAAGTTGAAAGAGTCTTGAAACGTCAATACTTGTAGACATTGGACTTGTTAGGTTATCCGATTAAGTTGAGTTGTTAAGTCTCTAAAAGTTCAAATAGCATGTAAAACACTATGAATGTTTAGACCCCCAATTTACAAATTACCAATTCAAGCTTAATATCAAACAATGTACGTGTGAAAAATGAACATAAGCTTATAACAGAATTGATAAACAATCTAAACCAAATAAAGTCACATCCACAGTAGAAATTAAATAGAAAAGATTAAGGGAAGAGAGATGCAAACATAAGGACAACACAACGATGTGTTATCGAAGAGGAAACTGAAACCCTTGACATAAAACCTCTCCGCCGCCCTCCAAGTAGTCAATAATCCACTAAAGAATGAAGTTGGAATACATGAACAGTAGGAGACCCTCCAAGCCTAATCTACCCAGTGTACCTAAGCCCTCCAAGCTTCTTGCTCCAACAAGGTTGCACCGAACCTTTGTCTTTTTTAGCTTACTAGATTCCGCTACAGCCTATAGCATCAACCAATATCCATTGGTTCCTTCCTAACTGCTTCCCAAGCACCAAAAAGCCTTCTTACAGATATGGGTATGGTGAGAAAATGATTTGGGTAATGAACCTCTCAAGGATGTAACAATGGAGATGATGAGAGTAGAGGAATTTGAAGAGTCACTGTGTAAAGATTGTGGATGAGTCAATCTAGTTTTTCTCTTGGGTTTCTCTCTCAAAATTCTCTTTGTAAGCTCTCTACATTTCGAGGATATAAGGGATATTTATATTGGGATAAGAAAGGAATACGAAGAGTCAGTTTTTCCAAAATAGAGCTGGTTGGCGACTTGGCCTAGCGATTTGACTGAGTCGCAAGTTCAAGCCACGAGCTACCTGAATGGCCAATCTTGACTTTTTGTCCTGTAGTGCTATAACTGGCATGACAGTTCAGCTTCTTTGCATGCTTCACTCGTGTGCATCTTTTGGTGGCTTGCCAATCGCGAGCCACCCGCGAGATCCAGTTGCGAGTCCTTGCTTCACTGCATAACCTTGAACATTTCTTCACACTCTCTTACACACTACCCTTACATGATTCACACCTAAATACAGGGTTTCTAAATGCTGAATCACAAGCAACTTTGGCACGGAATACAGCCAACAAGATGGTTAAATAAATTCAACCTTACAATCTCCCCCTTTGGCAATTCCGTGACAAAACCCTATAACAAACTCTAGACTTAACGCGCGAGTTAGGAACAGTTGAACAAAACTCACTCACACCTAACTCTAGAATTTGTGAAGCTCTTGAACCATAAGAACAAGTATCTCCTAAAAAACAACAACACAATATGATCATTGTATGCAGAAAACTTGTAATGCATATGAAACAAGCACAATGCGATCAAGCAAAATGAAATTAAGCAATAGACCATGACTTGACCAAAAATGAACAATCACTATAAAAAGTGACCACAATACTCATTCACACATAGAATGAACATCCGAACATGCAAGCTAATAAGCTCAATTGCAAATTATCATTTGCATGTCCAACACTCAACCAATGCAAAAACACTAGGTAAATGCATCAAGGATAAAAAATCCAACAAGAGCACAAGAGTGATGTACTTAAAGAAAATGCAGAACATTTAACAACAAGTACTAAAGTTACAAAGCATGGGTACAAATCACAAGCTGCATAAGCAAAGGTACAAAATATAAAGTACTTCCCTTATCATAACACTACTCATATCATGAATCATAGAAGTTATGATGAACTTGGAACATATATACCTGTAACCTGAAACGCTTGCATAAAACACATTAGACCCTCAAGGTAAAGCAAGTAATAAGCGAACAAGTATAATGTAACAAGTAAATTGCGATCAAGTAAACATGATGTGAAACATGTGAGCAACTTGATCATTCACCAAAACAATCAAATAGAAATGACTACAATGATCACATAGTAAAGCAAATAATCATCTGAACATGCATTCAATGAAGCACAATAGCAAAAGGATGCATGCACGTTCAACACACAAATACGATGCAATACAAGAAAACAAACATAAAGAGAAACAAACAAAACAAAGTTTTCTTATTAACTCAAAGTCTTCTCCCCCTTTGTATATGCATCTCCCCAATGGAATATCTCTCCTCCTACAAATGTGCACAAGAAATAGAATTTCTCCCCCCTACAAATGTGCATAAGAAATAGAATTTCTCCCCTCAAAGAATGTGCACAAGAGTCATATAGAAATAACAAAAACTCTCCAGTATACTTTAGAGAGTATACTCTCTTCCTTTTTGTCAAAAATAGACAAAGGATCAAGGAGAAACAAGGGTAAAAGATGAAGTTACGAACAATGATAATGATGCATGAGGGATGCAAGATGAATGAGAAAATGAAGCTCAAATAAAAGACAAAATAAAATGCTACAAAGCATAAAGTAAACATGACATGCTAGGATGAAGAAACAAAGTATAGACCAATGCATGACAAGGGTAGTGAATGTGTGTGCAAGAAGTGGCTATGTGCAATGCATGACCCATGCATGGAAGATGCACACGTGGGGTAAGGTGTGTTAAATACACAACCAATGAACCGAACATGATCCCAGTGAGGAAACATGAGAAACCCCAAAGTTTGATACTCATTAGAGTCCAAAAACTAAGAGGCATTTTATCAAACACCTTGCATGCACACTATGAACAACAATATGAAACAATGCATGAACATCTTGAAATCCACCCTTAATACATGTTCTTTTTTCCACAAGGGGCCAATATTCAAAAAAAATCATCAAAAGAAACCAATCTCATTCAAAAATTTGACAAAAATTAAGTTTTTCCCAACCCCTATGATGAAAATCCCAACTAAGAGCACAAAACTCTCTAAAACATAATCTAAGGATAAAAAACAATGAAAAGAGTTTAGAATTACCTTAGATATGTTAATGGAATGAAAAACCATTCAAATTGATTGAGTTTTGATGTAAAAATACTGAAAGAGGGGTTAAGAGAGGATGGGAGAGGTTTAAAATAGGTTTCCCACGAAAAGCTCTTTAAAAAGCTATTTCTGGGCGTTTTGCGAGTTGCGAAAGCTTCTAGATGAACTCGCGACTGGGGTTTCACGACTGATGAGTCACAAGATAAGTTACGAAAAATTTCGCGACTGGTGAGCCAGTTGTGAATAAGTAACGAAAAACTCTGACATCTGTTTTTTAACACAGAACATGTTTAAACAAAGAAAAACAATGTAAGCACTAAAAATGAACACAAAGAGTGATAAAAATCACTTCCAAATACATATAAAATGATCAAAAATCTTTTTGGATTGATCCATATATAGTTGAGCACACACACATCACATTTAAACAAGAACAATGAAACAAATGAATAAGACACTCATTAAACATTAGGCATGTGTGTTGTGTGTGTGTATCAAATGTAGAATAGTCCTTAGTCTAGAATGAAACTTCAATGATCAATTCAATCACGTCATACACAACTAGTACTAAGACAAGTGGTCTATCTCAATTATAGAAATAAACATATATGACCTCCCACAAAAAAAAATGATTACATATCTTTGAAACTTTTCATTTGACTTCTTTACAATTCATAACATTTGATCATTTTTTATCTTTACATCTCTTTTTGAGATCGATGCCTGAAATTTTTGATATTTCAATTTGATGAACAAGCCTTTGGCTTTTTGGGCATCATATATTTTCATAAAAGTTGCTTTACCTTTTTCCTAGTCTTTTTCCTAATATGTGCAACAACTTTTGCAGCTCATTATCTCTTTTCATTTTAAGATTTACATTAGTTGAGCTCTTTAAGCAAAAAAAATATAAAAGTGTGGGAAGATATATAGGCACAAATCTACGTATGTATCAAAACTAACATGATTATTGACTAATCATTTATGACAAGCTTGAAGATCGATTTACAACAATCACACATAGATGTCAAGATTTCTCCCACAATGATAGATGTGTATACATAACAAGCTAAGCTTATAAATGCACTAAGCCATTTGTATGAAGGTACTAGGCCAAACTTACATGAGATATGTGCTCAAACATATACAATAAAACTTTTTGAATTTTTCACTTTTTATGTGGTTTTGAATTTTTTACTCACAAAACTAAAACATAAAAGTAAGATCAAATGCAAAACAACAAAAACAATGCATATATAAAGAGAAGCATGATGCACGAATGCATGACAATGAAACATCTAATGCATGAAGGGTTCTACAAAGATCAAAAGAATTAGATTAAGGACCAAAAGAGCAAAAGCTCAACCACAAGAACCCTTTCTCATCCAAACGGATTGATTTTTTGGAATGAGTATCTCATGAGAAGTGAGATGAGGGTTGGAAGAATGAGAACCAAAGATGCATATAAACAAGGAGTTAAGAGCATTAAACACTTTCTTTAACAACATGATATTTTCACTCAAATCCAATTTATCTTTTTTAGCACAACTTCCACAAACCTCAAGTTTCTCTTTTCTTTTAATTCTTTTAAGAGCATGAAACTTAGAGTAATGAAGTCTTAGATGACCAAAAGCACCACAATAGTGACGAACAATGTGTTTAGGTCCACTAGGCTTTTTGGAAAGGGATCTAGCAACATGGTTTTGTTCTCTCATCAACTTATGACATTGAGGTCTTATATGATCAATCACACCACAATGGTGGCAAGTTGGAACAAACTTAGATCCATCCAAAGCCTTAGGTTGAGATCTAAACGGAAGCTTTGACTTAACAGCCTTTCTCTCCACCTTTTGATTTCTTTTATGTGGAGGAATGTACACCGATTTGTCCTTTGAGGTAAAACACACATTAAGCACAAAATTGAGTACCACAACATGATTGGAACAAATATTTTCATCCCTTTTAGCAATAGGTTCAGCAATCAAACACTTGGCATGCATCTTAAGAGATTTATTTTCACATTTTAGCTCATCAACAAGTTTGTTAGACAGAACAAGTTTAGCATCCAAGTCCATATTCAAACATTCAAACTCTTTTAGCTTTTCAAGAGAAATTTCAGCAAGTTTCTTATATCTCTCAACCAATTTATTAGATTCATTGAGCTTAGCAATCAAATCATCATTTTTCACAAAATAACTTGCTCAAATTCTTTTGAAACTTCTTAGCATTTTTCTTCAAGAGTTTGTCATTTGGACTATCAACAACAGCAAACGATTCAAGTAACATGTCATCACAATCATGATGATATACACTCATAGAGACATTTTCACAAACACGTGGCATGCTACAATCATCAACATCCAAAACATGCATAGAGGCATATAAAGCACTATCTATGGCAAATAAACACAAGGGGTCAAGGATTACACTTAGGTATTTAAACCACAACAAGTGTACCCGCTCTGATATCAATTGAAAGTTCAAATAGCGTGTAAAACACTATGAATGTTTAGACCTCCAATTTACAAATTACCAATTCAAGTTTAATATCAAACAATGTACATGCAGAAAATGAACATAAGCTTATAACAGAATTGATAAACAATTTAAATCAAATAAAATCATGCCCACAGTAGAAATTAATTTGCAAAGATTAAGGGAAGAGAGATGCATACATAAGGACAATGCAATGATGTGTTATCGAAGAGGAAACCGAAGCTCTCAGCATAAAACCTCTCTGCCGCCCTCCCAGTGGTCAATAATTCACTAAAGAATGAAGTTGGGATACATAAACAGCAGAAGACCCTCCAAACCTAATCTACCTAGTGTACCTAAACCCTCTAAGCTTCTTGCTCCAACAAGGTTGTGCTGAACCTTTGTCTTCTTTAGCTGACCGGATTCCGCTATAGCTCATAGCATTAACCAATATTCATTAGTTCCTTCCTAACTGCTACACAAGCACCAAAACGCCTTCTCATAGATATGGGTATGGTGAGAAAAGGATTTGAGTAATGAACCTTTCAAGGATGTAACAATGGAGAGGATGAGAGTAGAGGAATTTGAAGAGTCACTGTGTAAAGATTGTGGATGAGTCAATCTAGTTTTTTCTAGGGTTTCTCTCTCAAAATTCTCTCTAGAAGCTCTTTACATTTCGTGGGTATAAGGGGTATTAATACTGGGGTGAGAAAGGAATGCAAAGAGTCAGTTTTTTCAAAACAGAGCTAGCTAGCGAATTGGCCGCGTGACTTGACTGAGTCATGAGTTCAAGCCGTGAGCTAACTAAATGGCCAGTCTGGACTTTTTATCCTGTAGTGCTACAGCTGGCATGACGGTTTAGCTTCTCTGCATGCTTCACTCATGTGCATCTTCTGGCGGCTTGCCAGTCGCGAGCCACCCGTGAAATCCAATTGTGAGCCCCTGCTTCATTGCACAGTCTTGAACATTTCTTCACACTCTCTCATATACTACACTTACATGATTCCCACCTAAATACAAGGTTTCTAAATGTTGAATTACAAGTAAATTTGGCACGGAATATAGCCAACAAGATGGTTGAATAAATTCAACCTTATAGTCTCACTCAGTAGCCCACATTGTGGGAGGTAGGTCCGGATCTTTAGATTTGTATATAAATTTTAGGGTAAAATACTATTTTGATCCTTAAACTTTACCAAAAGTTTGTTTTTCATCCCTAAACTTTAAAAAGTTTTTTTTTTCCATCCCTAAACTTTGTAAAAAGTTTTTCAATAGTTTAGAGCCAAAAATATGGATGAAAAAAGAACCTTTATTTAATAATTTAGGGATGAAAAATAAAATTTTCGTAAATTTTAAGGACATAAATAAAACATGTTCAATAGTTTAGGGATGAAAAATGAACTTTTCAATAATTTAGGAACAAAAAATGAACTTAAAGTTTAAGGTTGAAAAATGAACTTTTGATAAAATTCAGAGACCAAAATAGTATTTTACATTAAAGTTTAATTTCTTTTGTAAAAACTAAAGAAATTAATGCAACTCATAGTGCATTTGTTGGATCATCCATCATCCATCATTAGAAGACAAAACTGCCTTCGGAATGTGCGATGTCTTGGACTTGGGGAGGCAATTCCTGATGTGTGAGATATGCAATGTGCACAATTCTTCCTTTGGTAAAGATTTGGGATTGTGAATTATTTTCGTGAAAAATTCTCTGACTCTAGACTTATTGTCAGAAATGATATATATTTGAAGTATTTAGTTTCTTATTGTGTCCCCTGTCAATTGTCCTTAAAAATTAGGAATGGCAATGAGTCGGGTTCGGGCCGGGTTTTACATACCCGGACCTCACCCGCGGGTCTAGACCCACAACCCAAACCCAGCCCGATTATTAATCGGGTTTTTTTCACGGGGCCCAGACTCGCCCCGCCGGGCCCCACGGGCCCCGTTTAGCCCGCAGCCCAAATCGTGGCCCAACCAAAAAAAAAAAATTTTTGAATAAAGCCCAAATTCATTTTTGTCTCCCATCTCCGTTTAGGCACTGCATTTACAACAAACACAAAACACAAAATACACAATTTCTTTCACAATATATTACAGGTACACCACAAAGTCTCAAAATTTCAAGTCTTTAAACTACAATAACTAGAAGTAGCACAAGCTGCATAACCCATCTGTTGAAGTCCATAGTTTAAGTAGAAAACACCAAACAAAAAAATTGAAACAAATATCTCATATTCTTAGAGACTCATATTAAAACAAAAAAAATAAATAAAAAATAAATTAAGAGAAGTAGAGAACAGATCCGCGTTGAGAACTTGAGCCAGCGATGAGATTGAGAGTGAGTGAAAACAGATCGGCGTTGGTGAATGCTTGGAACGGCAGTGAGAGGTTGAGATCTTGGGCGGCGCTGCTTGAAAGTGAGTGAGTGAGACTGTGTGAACTGAGATTGAGAGAAAGAGAGAAAACAACTTGATCCTATGCACGTGATGGCCAGTGGGGACAGAGATTAGAGGTTGGGGAGAGCAGAGTGATGTGAGGAGAGTGATAGGGAGTGAGAGCAGCCGATTGGGAGGGGAGAGTGATGTGAGGAGAGTGAGGCTGCTAAAGAGTGAAAAATGAGGGATTAGAGTTAGAATATATGAATATATATATATATATATATATATATAGTTAGGGTACTTTGTAGATTAGAGTTAGAATATATGAATATATATATATATATATATATATATAGTTAGGGTACTTTGTAATTTTAGTTTACCGGGTTTTTATCCTAGTCGAGTTTCAAGCCGGGTCTCGGGTTTTTTGATAAAACCCAAACTTGCTTCGGGTTTTTTTTTTAAACCCATACTCGACCCTATTCCTAATCGGGCCAGGCCGGGTACCCGCGGGTTGGGCAAAAATTGCCATCCCTATTGAAAATTGGTGCACTAAATTAGCTAGATGAAATTGCCAAGTTTGTGCAATTGAAGAAAATAGTCAACACAAATTAATTTTGTGCAATTTCCTTTTATTGTTTTGAAATAATTTATTTGATAAATTAGCAGTAAATTTGTCATTTGATGTTACTAGATGTTTGAGTGATTGTTTTAAGTATTTATGAATATTTTATTTTGGTCTTCATCTTCCTCGTCTCATTATTAGTGATTTTTCTGAGATTTTTAAGAAAATAAATTCATTGAGATTTTTAAGAAAATAAGTTCATTTTTGAGTTAAAAAAATTATTTACTTATTATGTATTCATTATTCATATAATGGATTATATTTTTGCAATATTTACATATTTTGTTTTTCAAAATTTTTCCTCTACATTTTATTTATTTATTATTATTTTTTTTAAAGTTAAAATTATCATGTATAAGGCTACAACCAACACTTCTATTTGGGATTAGCCACCTATTTCCATTGTGTAGCTTCAAAGCCTTATTGAAAATTCTAAACTTAATTATGCATCCTTGCAATTTTGCGTGCAACATAAATTATATTTCCTAATTTTGTTTTATCTATATTTTTATCGATAGATGATATATTCTCAATGAGGAAAAGAATAAGGATCCTGAAATATACTAAAGTTTTTTCCCCCTATTCTTTGTTCTCTTCTCTTATTCCCTCTTCGGTCTTAAAGTCACATAAGAGTTGTTGAAGTAAATCTTTTGGACTTTGATTTCAAACCGCAGTTTTGTTGAATTTTTTTATTAATTTTTTAGATAAGTTTCCAGTGTTTTGGATTGTAGGAAAAAAAAAAATTCCAATTTCTAACAAGGTTTTAAATGATGTACAACATGTTATAAATAATTGTATTAAGAAATTAATATTTTCCCCAACTTACGTTTTGCATTCTTAAGAAAACTTGAACTGTTTTTAGTTTTGCTATCTTTATATAAAACTTTTCTGTGCATTTCGTATATTAGCAACTACTTAATTTTAATAACAACAAACATAAACATAATAATAAACAAAATAAAAATGGAATCATATCTATTCATATAGATACAGAAGAAAAGTTTTTCTATTGATTCAAATGTTGTAACTACAGGATACGAATAGAGAAAGAGGAAAAAAGGGAAAAAAAAAAAAAAATCCAATTTCTAACAAGGTTTTAAATGATGTACAACATGTTATAAATAATTGTATTAAGAAATTAATATTTTCCCCAACTTACGTTTTTCATTCTTAAGAAAGCTTGAACTGTTTTTAGTTTTGCTATCTTTATATAAAACTTGTCTGTGCATTTCGTACATTAGCAACTACTTAATTTTAATAACAACAAGCATAAACATAATAATAAACAAAATAAAAATGGAATGATATCTATTCATATAGATACAGAAGAAAAGTTTTTCTATTGATTCAAACGTTGTACCTACAGGATCTGAATAGAGAAAGAGGGGGAAAAAAAAAATGAAGATTTCACATAGTACTAATTGTAATCAATAAACAAAAACATAATATTAAAACTAATAATGATGGTAATCACGATGGTGATACTTCTTGATTGTGATTTTGGATTTAAAGCAATAACCTTAATCATAAGCCTTCATTATTTATCTTACCCAATAATTATAGGTTGCTAAGGGTGCATCGGAATATGTATAATTAATTATTCTTTCATCATGCACTTTCGTCTTTAATAAATTGGACTTGATATGTTAAACTCAACCAATGTGCTTGCCAATGGCAAATTGTATGGAATGGTTGCATTTGTATTTGAGAAATTAGACACCATGTACAATTAAAATGGATATTTGAAAGCATTGATTTCCAAGACATTTTTTTGAATTTGACGGCAATTGAAAAGCAAGATAATTTTTATGGGACACTATTTTGTAAATTGAGGAAATTCTTTGAATTTTAAAAATGTAAAACAAATATTACAACCCCAGTTCTCATAATGGAGCGGAAATACGATTGGGTTGGTTCAACCAAGAAAGAAATGTGATTCTTTATGTTTAATTGGTCTGAGCTTGTAACTAGATAGTCTTGTCTGCAAGACCCTATTGCAATTACAGTTGCCCTAATTAGCCTAAGTTTTTGAACTCTTAAACGTTCTCATCAACATGAGTGGAGTAACACAATTCATAGAGATCTTCATTGTGGCTGCCTTAAATGATGATGTAATAATTTTCAATGACAAATTCGAAACAATAATTTCCTAAATGAATAGTGTGGACGACTAAATTTCTCAGTTCGAAATAAGTCAAACAAGTAAAATAGTTACACAAATGCGAATTTGTATTGATGATTGTGTGGTACAATTCTCTGTGATTACAAAAGAGTGATCCTCTGATTCGATCTCCTTAAAAGATTTGTTGATTGGAATTGTGGTAATGTGATTTTGATTTGAACACAAGATATCCTTCAATTTGGCTGAAGAATGGATCGAAGATCTTCAAAACGGAATTACAATGGATCTCTGGCTATGAGCTTGTTAGAAATCCTTTGTTCTTCACGTTCTTCGTGTTCTTTGTGTGTTCTTCGTTTCGAAGATTTGTGGTGGAAGTTCTTCGGTGCTTTAGAGGCTTGAATCCATAGAACTTCGTTGATTTATGGTTGGTTGGGTTTCTGGAGGCTTTTGAGCTTGATTCCAGTGAAATTTGAGATCTAGAAATATGATTTGGATGTTTCCGCTTCGAATGTTCTTTGTATTCGAAGGTTTGTGGTGGAAGTTCTTCGAGGCTTTAGAGGCTTGAATCCGTAGAGCTTCACTGATTTGTGATTTGTTGAGGTTTCTGGAGGCTTTTGAGCTTAATTCCAGTGAACTTTGAGATCTAGGCAGGTAGTTTGGATGATTCTGCTTCGAATGTTCTTCGTATTTGAAGGTTGAAGTTCTTGAAGTTACTGAAGGCTTTAGGGCTTAATTCCAGCAGAACTTCTGGACTTCTGAATTTTCAGATGGCTTAGTGTCCTCTCCCCAGATCTCTAGATCTCCTTCAAATGCCTTAGGAAGGCTTCTATTTATAGGAGTTTAGGGGTAGGTAAGCGACACGTGGCGGAGTCTGATTGGTGACACGTGGCAGAGCTTGATTGGTCCGCTTATGTCATCGCTTGCACGTGCTGGATTGATTGTGTCATCGCTTACACGTGCGAGACTGCTTATGTCATCGCTTACACGTGCGCTGATGTGTGATTGGTTTTTGCATGACACTTGGCAAATTTCTATTGGTTTCTGAATAGTGATAGCAAAACCTAGCAACAATATGTGGCGTTTTGTAATTGGCTATATTTTGTGGACTTGGTAGTGTGACGTGTCAGCTTGTGATAGGTCGGGAATTTTCCCTCTCTACAAATAGGAAATGATGAAATACCTTGGCATTTGTCTACTTCACCTTTTGCTACTTCTTCAATATGAAGGATGCCAAGAGGAGGGTAATGACTCAGGGAGCAATCCTATTAAAAATATTAATGAGGTTGATGCATCTCCATAAATGTCCCCCTCATAAACCCCCAACCTTGTATTTTTTGTTTTGTTTTTGTTTTTATCTTTCGAGGAATTTAATTGAACTCTTTTCTTCTACCTACACTTGGATGAACTCTAGTCAACCATAAAATATTTTTCATTGAGACAACAATTTCTCTTATGGTTAGTTCTATTTTTTAATTGATATATATCATTAATGAGTACTTTTTAGGGGACATAGTGCTATCAATAACAATACACATAATCCTATCCAAAAAAAAAAAAAAAAAAACAATACACATAAACACAAACATAAACATAATAAGGGTTATCCTATGAGCTACACGTTGGTGGGGGTTCAAAGTTGGGGTGGGTCAAAGGTTGTATGTTGGTGGGAAATTAATTGTTGGATCAATATTTATGACGTTGGTGGGGGTTCAAAGTTGGGGTGGGTCAAAGGTTGTAACCTTTCAGCTACATGTTGATGGGAAATTAATTGTTGGGTCAATATTTATGGGCTTGGGCTTTCATCTACTTTGACAACGTAGCTATTGTTTTTAGAAGATTACAATTGTTTGGTCATTGATAACCTTAGGCCATACATGTAATAGTAAAAATAAATTACTATAAATTATTTGGTTACAGTTAAAAAATTTAATGTAAAAAAGGTTAAAAAAACTAAATGAAAGTTTAGAGTGCCATATGGCAGGACCTCATGCATTTTCGCATGAGGTCTCTGCTTTTATATATATATTGATTGATTGGTCTGAGCTTGTAACTAGATAGTCTTGTCTGCAAGACCCTATTGCAATTACTGTTGCCCTAATTAGCCTAAGTAAGTTTTTGAACTCTAGAAAGTTCTCATCAACATGAGTGAAGTAACACAATTCATAGAGATCTTCATTGTGGCTGCCTTAAATGATGATGTAATAATTTTCAATGACAAATTCAAAACAAGAATTTCCTAAATGAATAGGAAATGATGAAATTCCTTGGCATTTGTCTGCTTCACCTTTTGCCGCTTCTTCAATATGAAGGATGCCAAGAGGAGGGTAATGACTCAGGGAGCAATCCTATTAAAAATATTAATGAGGCTGATGCATCTCCATAAATGTACCCCTCATAAACCCCCAACCTTGTATTTTTTGTTTTGTTTTTGTTTTTATCTTTCGAGGAATTAAATTGAACTCTTTTCTTCTACCTACACTTGGATGAACTCTAGTCAACCATAAAATATTTTTCATTGAGACAACAATTTCTCTTATGTTTAGTTCTATTTTTTAATTGATATATATCATTAATGAGTACTTTTTAGGGGACATAGCACTATCAATAACAATACACATAAACATAAACATAATAACTATAAAAATCAGTATAAGATAAAAACTATTGATCACCCTAAAATGCCAATTGTTGGCTAATTTATCTTTGATTGTAGAATGAAAATATTATTTTGAGTAAACAAGAATAAAATCAAAAGTAATGATAGTAATAATACTTTGTGATTGTGATTGTTCTTTTAAGCAATGCCCAACAGCCTCCATCAAATGTTATTCCATATATATATAAAGCCAAATTGAGAGAAAATTTAATTAGATTTCAACTGTAGGCTAATTTTGTGCCTTGTGACCACTTAATTTTTTTAATCTTTGTGACAAGTGAGTTAATGAGTGAAAAATACTAAAAGTCTAATATTAATGAACTATAAAAAAAAAAATAAATAAATGAAAACGTATCATATATTTACTTAAGAAAAACCACCTCATGCTCTATCTTATTAAAATTAGAATAAAAATAATCACAAGTAGTAATGTTTAAACTTAAGCAGTAATTTTAACATCCATCAACCTTGAACTTCCTTACCTCACTGTAAGTTCTTCCCAGGCTACTTCAAGGTTAGAGCAATCTAAGAGAGAAAAGAACTAATGAGATCTCTAAAGGTCTTTGCTTTAAGGTTAGAACAAGCTAAGCTAGATAAGAATGTGTATTAGACGTGAGCTCTTTTGTTTCCTTTTGTAGTTGCATGTAGCTCCTTGCTTGTAGTGTTAGAGCACGATGTATTGAATTATAACCCATTACCTTTAGAAGCACTGTTGACATTGAATTGAACCTTCTCAGAGGAGGTCTACTCCATCTTACAGCCATATATCGAAGAGTTTTCGGCTTAACGATTGGAATACCCACCGCTTCTTAACTAACATTTAGTTATTTATTTTTATAATTTGATTAATTATATTTTTTGATAAAAAAATGTGTTTATATTTAAATTCATCCATGTGTATACATGGATTGTAATTTAGATAGTAAAAATGAATAATGAAGATTCAATGTGATATTAACATATCCAGTGAAAAAGCATCAAGAATGAAATTAGATAGATAGAAAATGTACCATTGTAGTAATGGGATATTTTAGAGAATTTTTTTTTTTTTCTTTCCAACTCCATTAAAAACAAAATTGGTGATTGTTACTCATTGTCTCTTTCTCCTAATTAAGCTTGCACCAAAATCACGAGTGCACTATAGTTTGGTTTATAAGATTTATATAACAAATATATTACTGTTCCGTTTGGGTAGAGAAATATATACCATTCCTACTACAATTAATTTGGAACAACTATTCATTAGTATTTTGCATTCCATTAATAATGAAATTGGTAATTGTTACTCATTTTGTTGTTTTGTTTTGGTAAATAAGGATAATTTATTCAGGAGAAGAAAAAGAGGGACTAGGGGACCCTGTCCGTTGGCATTAACTAGTGCCCAATCCAGAATAGAGTTGATGGGTCAGAGACTTTCACTTGCCAAGTTATACAAAGAGATGCCGAGCATGCCCAATTGTGGGCCAAACCATTAAATGAGCGCTCGAATGGACCAGTCTAAGCGTGAGATGGGCTTCATAACACAACCAATTACAACTTCCACATCACCTTCACCGCGAGTAAGGCTACCTTAGCTTGGGCTTGAAGCAGAGGAAGATGTGACAATGTTTATAGTGACTCTTTTATATTGGAGTAAAAACGTTTGGAAAGAAGACCAATATTAAACAAAATATTTCTGTTTTTGGAATTCAATTTTAACAAAATCAAGTTACAAATAGAACTCAACATTAGCAATGTCGAGTTCTATGCATATTTTACTACTTAAATTTTTTTGAAAATTTTAGTGAAACTTGACATTATTAATGTCGAGTTCTACTTAAAAATATACTTAAAACTTGATTTTAAGGATATTGAATTTTACATAGAATTCGATTTTGTTAAAATCGAGCTCCAAAACAAGGGTATTTTGCTAAATAATTTAGAAAGTATGGTATTTTGCTACATAGTTTTAAAATTAAAGGTATTTACCAATTTTGACCTGTTCAGTTGCTTTGAACTTTGAAGCAGGGAGGGTGAGGTCTACTACTTTGAAGCAGTTGATTTCTTCAATCTTGGAGATATTTGGAGTTCAGGAGATGAACCCATGTCTTATCTACCTAAGAGATCAAGGCTTTATTTAGATCATCGGTTCTTCTAAGGCCTAGACCTTCAATTGATTTAAGTTTAAAAAGTGAAGACCATGCTCTCAGGTATGCTGTCTATTTTGTAATATGAAAGTTCATTTGTTGTTGGTATATGTGCCACATATTATTTAGCAATTTTTGGAATAGACGTTAACCCCTAATAAGCCAAAACCTTTGTGTTAGAGAGGTAAATCATCCTTAAGTGTACCAAGTAGAGAGTCTGGTTTAATGGTTTACTTCTTATATTATAGAGAATTTGGTTTAAGTGTACGGAATAATTGGAAATTGGTTATTACCTGCTCGAGCACTGAGGTATAGTATAGAGCCCTCTCCAATAAAACTTATGAACTTCTATGGCTTCATTGGCTCCTAGTTGATGCAAATTGGGTTGGTGATCCTACCACTAGCTATTGTTTTTTGCTTGGTACCTCCCTTCCAAGTGTAGTAAGAAGCAATATATATGCCATTGCCCGCTCCAACATAGAGGTTGCATATAGAGCCCTCGCCAATACCACTTCAAAACTGTTATGGCTTCAATGGCTCTTAGCCCATTCGGATGCTCATCACACGACTAGCACCCATATCGACTATGACAAATGGAGTGCTATCCATATTGCTCCACGAGCCCACCAAACACATTGACATCAATTGCCACTTCATCTGTCACCATCTTCACCATAATAGCATTCACTTGAAATTTGTCTCGTTTGAAGATCAACTTGTTAATGTGTTCACAAAATTTCATCCACCTAGCAGTCTTTGTGATCTCATTTCCAAAAAAAAAAATAATAATAAAAACTGGAATACAGAAATATTTCAGTTAAATTGTGTAATATAAAATTCAATAAATTCTACTGCTTCTCTAATAAAAAGTTCATGTGCAGTGATTTAGAATATTCATTCAGTTCAATTAAATAATCATGACATGATTATGTTTAACACATGCTACCTATCGACCTTGAGCCACTGTAATAGTAACGTTGTTAACAGAGCATATATTTTGGCTGTTTTGAGAAGACTTTGTATCTAAGTCCATCTGCCTTTCAGTGTATGCTGGTTTCTTTGGAAGAGGCAGATCAACAATTTCACTTTTAAGCATAGAAACAAAAACAGATGCAGTCGGCCTATCTTTAGCAAGTTCTTGCACACACAACAGTCCGACATGTATGCATCTCAACATTTCCATTTCAAAGCATGGTTCATATATCATCGGGTCTATTAATGCTACAATGTTGTCTGCATTCCACAATTTCCATGCCTGGAAAATGAAAAAAAGATAGAAATTGTTTGCACAAATACCGAAACTTATTGAAAGAAAAACAAAGCAATGGAGGTTTTTAAAAGTGAGGCAATAAGATGACTTACTAGTCCTAAAAGGGTCAGGGACTGCTCTTCGTCATAAAAGCAAGTAATTCTTCTTCCACTAACTATCTCTAGTAACAACACTCCAAAACTGAAGACATCTGATTTATCTGAAAATCGCCCTTCTATTGCATATTCCGGGGACATATAACCACTAAATTCCAACAATAAAACACATCCAAATCTTATCATCTAATATATTAGTATTGCTAACAAATTAAATTTAACAAATCAAGTGTACTTACTAAGTTCCAACGACCCTTCTAGTATCAGCCTGGTCTTCATTACCTCTAAAAATCCTGGCCGTACCAAAATCTGATATTTTTGGATTTAATTCTTTATCCAACAAGATGTTGCTTGCCTTTAGATCTCTATGAATAATTCTTAATCTAGAATCCCTATGAAGGTATAGCAAACCTCGACCAATTCCTTCAACAATGTTGAAGCGTTTTGTCCAATCTAGCAATTCATTTTTGTGTGGATCTAATGAATTTAATCAAAATGAAACAAGAGAAAGAACGTGAGAATTAAACTTACAAGATGAATGAATATGAAGTTTGCAAAAGTTTATTTGGTAAAATTCATCAGAAAATTATGTTTCAACTGAAGTACCACAGCAAAGAATATTGTTCCATTATCTCATAACACAGTGACAAAATATTTCTATTAAAAAAATAACATCTAATTTGAGTCAAGGCACAAATCTGTTATATAACTCTAGTCCAGGTTCATTGTTTCTAATCGATGCTACATAGAATCTAAGTAATGTAATTATAATTAGTCTTATTTGGAGTGCAAACAAAGAAATCATAATTTAAGTATTGTAACATAGTTTACTTACTGTTAGTTTAGAATTGAGTTTAGTATAAATATTCTTTAATGGTTTCGCTGTAATACATAGAGTTTAATAGCAGAGATTTAGCCATCAAGAGCTTCTGTTGTGGATGTTAGTCTCTAAGGCTAAACCACATTAACTCCAGATTTACTAATACCGTGTAAAAAGAGAGCAAAATTAAATTGATGTATATAAGAAAATATGAAAAAGACAAATAAAGAAAGAAAGAACAACGGGAATTAACACGGTGCACGTACTATAGTAGGATTAGGAGTACTGTACAAGGACTCTGAGTAGGATTGGATATAATAAACTCGTATTAGAGGTTTATAATAGACCTGTGACTAGGATTGGCCCTTAACATCTTTAGCAATTTCTATGCACAAAATTATAAAATTAAAAAATAAAAAGGTGAAATATTCTTGTATAAAAAAAGGGAATCAATTAACTAACCGAATAGAAATGCATCCAGACTTTTGTTTGGCATGTATTCATAGATCAACATCCTCTCTTCTCTTTCAACACAGCCACCAAGGAGCTTAACAAGATTCCGATGTTGGAGTTTAGAAATTACCACCACCTCATTCATAAATTCTTCTAAGCCTTGTCCAGATGTTTTGGAAAGTCTTTTTACAGCAATTTCTTGTCCATCTATTAATTTTCCCTACGAATAAGACTCAAATAAGTAACTACATATTCAAATTATTAACTATATAATTAACTACAAATTCAAATAATTAACCATTACCCAATATACAGGACCAAATCCACCCTGACCAAGCTTGTTAGATTGATGGAAGTTGTTTGTTGCACTCGCCAGCTTCTCAAAATCAAATAGTGGTAGCTCCTGGACTTTAACTTGGTTCAAATTGTCTCCAAGAATGTTTTCTCTTGGAAATTGTTTATGTGCTTCTCTGTTGAATAGTAAAATCCCATTTGCTTTGTTTCTCCTTGCTGATTTTTACTACATTGTGAGTAATTTCTAATATATAGAAACATTTCCTAGTCCATTGTGTTGTTACTTATAGTGGAAATATTACCTTTATGTTTAGCCATCCACCTCCACAATATGAATATGCAGATTGAAATAAAAACTGTTCCTATGATCACGGTGATTCGTACTATTTTTATCACGTCTCCCTGTGTATCTGTAAATCATAAAAAAGTATTAACTCCGCAATACCTAACAACTGGACCAGCAGTACAAAACAACTCACCGAGTTCTGAATAGGCAACACGAATGTAAAGATCAACTCCACCGCTGGAGAATTTCTGTGTGTCAATTAAGCTTCTAGTCCATGACATACAACCCGTGCCAATATCATATGCATAAGCTATACAAGAACAATTCTGTAAACACTGCTGTCTGCAATAATCTTCATGAGCAGGTGACGAATCTGTGAGGTCTGGCACCTTCATCATTTTCAGTTTCAAAAACCCATCCATTTTGCCGGCTCCACCACCAGTACTGTTCACCCTATCACACTGCAATGGTGTCCTCCTCACACATCCACTAGTCCAATTTCCGCTACTCCATTCTTCTGTGTTCTTTGGCTCAAACCCAGGTAAACAGCTGCAAATTGGCAAACTTTGTGGGTTACAGCTTCCAAATTCGCCACACGTACCATAAACATCACACTCACTCTGAACAGCATTCCACACAATCCCCCAATCTTCTTTCTCATTATCCCAATATCTTTCCACTATATCTCCTTCGGTAGTCAGGACATAATGAAACAAAGTATCGGTCACATAAGAACAACTGAAAGAATATGTTCCATCTTGATCCACTAAGAGACTAAATCCATCGTGAAACACCGTATCTGTTTCTGGTGTTCCAATAAAGATCCTAGTGTTCCATGGACCACTACGCCAATGGGGGCTACCCTCTCTCCAAATGAATATTTGAGGAAGACTTTGAGGTTGAATACCACAAGAGAAGCTTCCAATGGATGGATCAGAGTGGCTTTTCCATGATGTGAACTGCACTTTCTCACCTGTTCTTACATTGGTGCTAAATTTCATTGTTTGCAAGAGTGTATCAGAAGGATTTTGGAAACTCTCCCATAATTTTGTCCTTGTAGTGTTTTCTCGCAAGACTAGGTTCCCCGAATCTGAAAGCTGGGCACTTGAATTGGCAACAGAGTTCGTAACATTTGATGACCAAAGAATCTCCTTTCGTCCGTTTAATAGTACAAGATTTCCATCCTCAGATATAGTAAGAACCCCAGAAGAATCCTTGAGGGGTTTATCTCTGTTAGCTACCCATTGGGCAGGTAAAACAGATTTTTTATTAAACCATATACCGAGGTATCGATCGGTAGAATTTACTGGGCTGAAGAATCCCAGTTTGAAAGCACTCCCATTGGAGATAATGTGGTTAGGATCTTTGATGGGTTGAAAAGATGTGATGGTGTCTGTGGCAGAGCCAGAATCCAAACAAAAGCAATATAGTAAGACTAGAAGAACTAACATTCTTGTATTTCGAACAAGAGTCTCACAACTTGTTCAATGATTCTGGTTTGTGTAAATTTGTGGAAATGCCCCAACTCATTCAACCGTGGTTTATAGATGCCTATCCCCCAATATTGGTGGACAAACGAACGGGTTTTCTAGAACGACAGCCGTTGGATGATTCTGGTTTGTACAATTACCCCACATACATAATGTACAATAATTCTTGGTTGGTGAGAATGATGATTTTGAATATCCGAAGAATTAAAATGCCTCTTTTCCCACGTATGTCGTACAAAGATTCTGGTTCGTGACTTGTGAGAATCATGATGTTGTTGGATGCTATTGCTTCTTTGAAATCTCTCGTAAGCTATTGACTAAAAATTTGGACTTCCTATTCCTGAAAGGGGACCCGCCTCTTTTTTTCTTTTCTTTTCTTTTTTCGTTTTTCTTTCTTATATTCAAGGTGCATCGGACTCAAATCCAGGATAACATATATTTTGTATCAAATTCATAATAGTGTGTGAATAACCACTTAAAAGTTCTATATATTATCTCAGTTATATTTTTTATGAACAAAGTTCACCTTCAAAGAAATTCATCTAATCCATTGCATGGCCATTATTAAAACTATTCACTTGTTCTTTTGTTATGCTAAATACCAATCTTTGATCGAAGAAATCACATCACAATCTCACTAAAGAAAATCCGTAGTTACTTCATGGCTGTGTTTTCTAATAATTTTTGTTATGTGGTAGTGCAACAGACATTTTAAGGAGTAGATGTCAATGATAGTTGTAAATCAAATACTAAATAGTAGAAATAATTATGATTGATAAGTCCCAACCGGCTTAAAGAAAGTTTTAAAGTCATGGTGCATTATTGAATATTTTAATATTTAAATTGAATATTGTAAAAAATAGATGAAAAGTAATATACGAAAAAGAATAATAACATGGCCAATGAAATATTGGCTCACTAGGAGTATAATAACATTAAATGCTATACTTTCCTTTCATTTTTTTCTTTATAGTACTAGTTACAATCACACGTGATGCATGAGAATATGTAACTATTTTATAATGAGGTGTAATATATAAAAAACAACAATTGCTTCAAGTATTGTTTTTTTTTTTTTTTTTTTTTTTTTTTTTTTTTTTTTTTTTTTTTTTTTTTTTAAATAGCTTCTACAAGTACCTTTTTTATATTTTTAACTCTACAAATATATCATTCCATTGGTGTGTTTGATTAATATTTTTTTGAGGCAATCTGTAATCTTCTAACTTCTATTATAGTGTTTTATATTTGCCTAATATAGAACTAAATTTTATAAGTTTCAAATTTCACATCTCTTAAGAAATAAAGAGATTATTATGAAAATCAAAACTCGTCACAAAATTACAATGTTATTGTTAGGACATATGTGTTTCATATGTTAGGAACATATGTAACTATTTTATGTAATTGGTTAATCCTTTGATAAAACGCACTTTACTTGTAATTGTGTAGATCTATGATGTGTTTAATGCTTCAAGAAATCTTATTTCAAGTTCAAGTGTTAAAACCATGTAAATCTGTCCAAGAATCAAGTCAGAAAGTGTTGTTCATTAAAACTCAACAGCTAGCATCTATCGAAATTTAAAGAGAACTATTTCAGCCTGAGGCTCGACAGCTGCTCGACAGATAGGGTATATGTCAAGGTTTATGAAGTTCAGTTTTTCAAGATTGTTTTTCATCCAATCCGTGAGTATGTGTTTAGGCTTTCTTTTCTCACAACTCTAAACATATATAAAGATTATTTTAAAGACCGTCAAAGGTTGCACAATTGCACAAGTGTGAAGCAAAGTCCTGCTCATGCAAATTGTGACTGGAAACAAAATTTGCCCTAGTTCATCTTTCTCTTCAAGAAGCTGTTGTGTTTGTATACAGTAGGATTTTGTGACCAAGCAACTTTGCGATCGTTATTGTCTGGATGAACTGAAGAACTTTGCAGCCAACATTCTTTTCAAGTTGGTGATTAAGTCGTGTATTGAGATTCGCACAATTGGTTAGTCACATACTAGGAACCGTGCATTGAAAATGAAAGATTGTTACTACTGAATAAGTCCAATTTGGTATTGGGATAAGGGTTTAATTATAGGATGGTATAAGGTATTTGGATTCCTTTACTTGTAACCGCTTGTTGTAATAATGTGAATTATTGAGAGTGGTGACCTTAAAATCATTCGGGGGGATTTTTGCCTCGGAGGTTTTCTCCATTCGTAAACAAATCACCGTGTCAATCATCTCCAGTAGTCACTCCAAATTTTTGTACTGTTTAAAAATCTCTTTAAAGACCAACCCCTGTTTTTTTTGGGGGAGGGGGAACGAAAGTCCTTTAATAGGACCCATTGTACAACTCCCACATGGCCACACGATTATGGTTTGTGACAATAATGATTTTTATTGTTTGATGACAGAAGCCGTGATTGATTCTTTTTCTCACATATATAGTACAAATATTCTGGTTTGAATGCATCACGATTTTGAATGCGAGGAGCAGTTATTTTGCTTCTTTTCCCACACATTTCTTTGAAATCTCTCGCAAAAGCTGAAAACTTCAGACTTTTCATTACTGAGAGGACCACGACCATATTGATTAAACATGAAACATTGCTATCGCATATCTTGACAAAGGTAAAACAGGAAACATTTGCATCCCATAAGTTGACTAAAGCGTGAAACAGTTGGATCTGTGTCCGTGAGCTGAGGATCACAAATTGAGAATCGGTTGCAGTACTATTGCACCATGATGAAAGTTAAAAAGTTCAATCCTTGAAAAAAGGTTCCCTATAGTTATAATTTTTCTCTCCTATATTAATGGTAAATTGTATCATATTCATATCCATGATTACATAGTTATTTTCTATATAATATCTAACTTTTAGATTTTTTTTAATGAAACAGTTCACCTCCAAATAAAATTCTTCCACTAATGATGATTGATAAAACTATTCGTTTTGTTTAATCACATGATTTATTTAATCAATAAATCATTTTATGAATGGCTAAGAAAACCTTTTTGGTTTAAAAATTACCTTAAGAACACACATGGTTTAAAGTGAAAATTGAGTTGGCGTTTGTCATAGGGTCTTAGGAAAGGAAAACATTCACACTCAAAAACACGTAAGCCTGAGTAATCGCAATAATGGAGGTTGAAAAGGTTTTTGTAAGGAGAAACATAGTCCAGCCCTTTAGTTAAAAAACGATATATTAGATAAACAGCGTAATTGAAGTATTTATATACACAAAAACTAGTTTCCATTCCAACCTGTGCCAGAAGAGTGAGGCCAGTATCAACAACGTGTATATGTTTTCATATGGCGAAACCTTTTTGTTTTGGGTTGTGAAGGCAGAACATGCGATAAAAAATTCAATTACTATAAATTTGATATTCTCCTCTAGTCAATCCATAATTTTTCCACACAAATAACTTCTCTCTCTCTCTCTCTCTCTCTCTCTCTCTATATATATATATTCTTTATTTTGATGGATTTTTATTTCTTTATTGAATCTCTACTTATGTTAATAAATTTTTGTGTTAAACTTTACTTTGGGTTGATGTGATTTGGTTGAGTCTTGATTTGTTATCTTTTTTTCTTTCTTTTTTTCATTGTTAGATGTTATCCTATAACATTATATAGTATATAATGATATAAAGTCATTCTATTACGCATTATGACTTGAATAATTTGCTTTTTTTATATTAATGATTTTTTTTTTTAATATATCTACCTTGTGTTGATATATATATATATATATATGTTGGTGTTGTACTTTTTTTTTTTTTTTTTTTTTTTTACAGGTGTTTTTTTTTTTGAATAACTCATCACACACATCTCTCTCTCTCTCTCTCAATGTTGGTTTGAGTTAATTTTTAGATATTTGTAAGTGAGAATTTGAGTTTATATTTAAATACAATCCACATGGTGATGTATTCGAATGTGTCTATCAATTATTTGAGTGATATCATCAATTTTAAATTTGTGATAAAGTTTGATTATCATGATAATATGCTTAAGAGAATGACAAATTTAAGAAATTAATTTGAAACTTAAAAAAGTTTAGTTGTAACAAAATAAAGAAGGAAAACATAACACATTATAGAAAAAGTTAGATGAATATGAACCACTTCTTTTCTTTTCTTTTTTTGCTAAATAATGAATATGGACCACTTCAAAAAAAAAATTATTAATCAATATATCTAAGTTTCTTTAAAAAAAAAAGAAACACACAGACTCACGTACACACAATCACACCCAAAATAATATTATTATATATTTTTAGAGATATAGAGATCAAAAATACTTTTAAAAATAGTTCAATTTTTAAGGAGCACAAATTGTCTTCAATAAAATTTAGAGATTAAATTATATATTATACTATATCACAAATAATTATATATTCTTATGCATCATGTGGGTCGGCAACTAGTCTATTTCTGTAAATATCTAAAAGTTAAAGTCTAGCATTTATTGTTATTACTCTCTCATTGTGCCACATCTTCCATCTATTCCCCACCCTCTATCTTTTTCTTTTAACTTTTCTTCTTCTAATTAATTTCTCAACTTATTATTATGTTTTTTTGTAACTTTTTCCCCTCCCATTTACCTTTTTATCTCCCTACTACTCTCTACCTTAATGTCACTCTTTCAATTAGCTATTTTTATTCCTATCCTTTTACTATAAATTTGTCATTATCTCTCTCATTCTATGCATATAGTTCCTACACAAGAACAAATATTTCTCTCTCCCTCTCTCTCTCTCTCTCTCTCTCTCTCTCTCTCTCAATTAATTTTTTATTTTCTGGTGGATTTTTTATTTTCTTAAATATCTATTTTAGGTTGATAAATTTTTGTATTCTTTAGAACTCTACTTTGGGTTTATTTGATTTAGTTTTATATTTTTAAATTATTCTTTTTTTTTCTTTGATTGTTATATGTTATCCTATTGCGTTGTAAAAATAATATATAATATTGTTTATTAATATATCTTTTACTTTTACTATTTTTCTTCTCTTCTTATATATATATATATATATATGTGGGGAGAAAAGGGCCCAATCCAACATAGTGGGCTGAGAGCCCATATGAGAGCTATTGTGCGACCAAGAAAAAGAGATGGTAAGGGCAAGGCCCATCTGGAAGTGGGACCCTCAGAAGAAAGAATGATTACAATCCAAAGAGGTCATCTTCTGTCCAAAGAGATTATATTCCTCTGATGCGAATAGTATAGATCAATTGAACGTATAAGAGGTCAAAATGATCTTCCGAGGACTCCTCCTGATCAAGATAAGCTCTGAGTACACTGGGAGACGATAAGGATGAAGAAATATCTAAAGGAAAAACTGCTACTACCGTATTTAATGTTCTGCAGCAACTTTTTTGGCCGCATTTATGTGGAGAAGACCCTTGAACAGTGTATCCTCACCTACCGCCACTCACACAGAGCTAAAGAAGATGCTTGACGTGACACATGCTCAAGTAGACTCACGGATGAGGTACAAGTGGACGATGGAGATAAAGAGAAAGGAGGTTATATAAAGGAAAGAAGCTTCTAACATAAAGGGGGGAGGAAAAAGAGAAAAAGAGAGAACTTGACTGTAACCCTAAGATCTGTGTTCATCAGATAATCAATAATATAGCTCTTCGGATATTCATTCTTTATGTGTAGACTCATGTTAACTTGTGCTTGAAAGTTGTGATTCGTTGTTGTTAATCCCCTACTTAAACTAGCTCTTTCAACCATATTCTACAAATTTATTGTTTTGGGCTTGGGCCACAAATCCCAACCCTACAATTGGCTCCATCTGTGGGGAGAGTTTAAGTGTAGGGGGAAGTAGCAGCAGTTGATCATGGCTGAACCAGGGCAACAACCGGCAGAATCGAGGGCATTGATAACGCTGAGCCGAGGAGCAGTATGTGCCTTATCTGTAAAACAAACAAACAGATCTGGTCAGAAGATTGAAATGGGATGACATAAAAAACAGGTTATGGAGAATGAAGATCCTAAGACTATTGTTAGAGATCCTAAGTTTAAGAAGTCACACCTGGCTCTCCTGGCTCGGTCGAACAGTGTAGACCGTCATGCCATGCGCCCGAGACGATTAAATAGTGAACGGTTTTAGACCCCTTAAAACACAACTAGATTGGTTAGCCTAGATTAATTAGCCAAGTTGTTACTTAGTCAAATTAAACAATTCTAGGTTAAAACAATCAAACAATCATATCAAGATATAAAGCAGCGGAAAATAAATGAACACAAGATATGATGACCTAGGAAACCACACGGTAAAAACCTGGGGAGGATTTGACCTAGCTATCCTCAAGGTAAACCTGAATCCACTATGCGAAAGAATTGAAGTTCATACAGAAGGACTACAAGCTCCCCGCTTGACTTCCTAATGCTACCCACCAGTAGAACTTACTGACACGACCACGTGCAAGCTCCGAATCCACGAACTCCTTCTTTCTTGGATTCTTCAATCAGCTA